>NC_022021.1:38180998-38199002 GCF_000317375.1 Microtus ochrogaster
TTTCACCAATTGCCTCTGAACCTCAGTGTTACTTATTAATATATATATATATATATATATATACACACATATATATATATATAATGTTAATGTGTTTAATGATAATTTTACTATCTGTTCAAAAATTGATTTTAAATCTCTTTTATGCAAATTCTAATTTGCAGTATTAATGTCTTTTGCTGGGGCTGAGGGATATCAACATTTCCAAGAGAGTTTAAGATATACCCAAGATTTCCTCCCTTTCTTTCTTTACTATATATAACATCTCTACATAATCATTGAACTAACAAAAAACTAATGATTTATAATTTTTAAATTAATGTACATCTTTCTTTGACTAGAATACATTTTATTAATCTATAATGCTTATTGATATAGATTCTTAGATGACATTAAAGAATTCCCCAAATAATATTATTTAAAAGATAGCTAATGAAAAACATGTTTTTCCTCCCTGCTTTTTGAATTTTAGATGGAATCATTTGGAGAAGAAATATTTTCAGTATCTTCTAAAACAGTTGATGTTAATTGATACCTAAGGCTACTAAGGCTTTGGATTATTCAAAAGACCTCCTCTGTCTCAAATGAGTAAGATGGCCATTAGTGTGGGAATAGATGAAAATGCAATATAGTAAAGTTCTTATTATTGTAATTTATCAATGTTAGGGGAGTGAGTGGAAATGTAAGCACCCCTCCAGGCAAATAGAGGAGTTTTAAGGTAGTTTTGATAGTTTTGAATCTGTAGAAGTGCTTCTATGAATTTATTAGGTAAAGCAGACTTAATCATGGACCTATAGTGGAAACGGGTCTCAGCCATCTGTTCTTCCTCTTGCTTTTTCTGAGATACATTTGTAGTAAGGTTCTCTACAGTTTAATCCTAGAAATCCTGATTACATCGAAGATTATTAAAATAGCACATACAGTATCTAAACTTATGTTTTATTCAGTTGAGTTCTTATAACTACCAAATCTGAAAAGAGGTGGGTTGTTTAACTAAAATTATTGCTATTTTTACCAGAAATACTTGCTATGGGATAATGCTGTTGTACTATGTAGAGACTTTTTACTCATATTGATTTCATAAAACTCTGATTGGCTAGTAGCCATGCAGGAAGTATAGGTGGGGTGTCCAGACTAACTGTAAATATGGACTGTGCTTTTGTTTCCTAGTCATTCAGACCCAAATAATCACACAGAAACTATATTAATTCTAAAACCATTTGGCCTATTAGCTCAGGCTTCTTATTAACTTACTTTTATATCTTAAATTAACCCATTTCTATTCATCTATGTATTGTTTTTTTTGTTTTATGATATAGTGCTTCATATAGTCCATAACGGCCTTGAACTGTATCAGAGGATGACATTGAATTTATTTTCTTTCTGTAACTACTTACAGAGTTCTGGTATTAAATAACTAAAATAAAATTGTCAGTTTGTTCAGTGCCAAATGATCAAAACCAGGAATTCTTGATGAGCTACAAAATTCATTGTTGTTTATTACTGACAAAATTTGTCTATACTATGTATGCATCTCCTCTTAGAAATACTATAAAATACTTTTTTTCCTTTAGAATTTCACAGGACAAACTGTTTCTGTCTGTTACAATTATTGTATTACTGATGAATATTTATATCTCAAAGCTGCAACTTTAAATTTCATTTCTTCCTGGGTTAAGGTTTCTATATACAATATCAGAAAATCAAGTGAAGTTTTCAAAGTTTTATTCATTTCTGGGACGTTAAAAACACATCTATGTGTTTGCTTAAAATTTTTTACTAATTCTTTGAGAATTTCATACAATGTACTTTGATCATAACCATCCCTAATGTCCCCAGATCAAACGACATCTCAATACTCTCCCTAATTAGTGCCCTCTTTTTGGTTTATTTAAATAACCTCTAAACTCTAATTTGTGCTACCAATATACTCCTGGGTGTGGAGTCACCCTCTGGGGCACGAGGTCTTGTACAGTTGACCATACTTGCTATGAGTTAATGATTTCCAAAATTCTGTGATACCCAGGAGATATGAATCCACTCTTTTCTTCCTCAAACTATGTCTCTTATAATATTTCTACCCTTTCTTTTCTGATTTTCCCTGAGACAAAGGGAATGATATAGATACCACCTTTGGGTCTGAGCATTCCGCTGGTGCTTATCTACTGAACTTTGACCAGTTATGAGTTTTTATTAATGACTGTTCACTGTACACAGGTCTGAGAAGGTCTGAGAACTGGATTAATGGATAAGTAAGGAAATGATGGCAGGGGAATGGTTTCTTGTGTGTTTGGCTGGGGTGTGGCTATCCCTATATAAGCTGCCCCTGAACACAATAAAGGGGGGCATTCTTGGAGCATATGGCATCAAGGATGCCCTGTGTCTCTGTCTCTAAGTCTTTGTCTGTTTCAATCTCCAGTCCCTTGCCCAGTTCACAAACTGTATGGCGGCACATAGAGCGCAGGCCGGCGACGTGCACCACAATGGATGATAAATGTATAGATCCTAAACATCACACATTAGATAAACTTTCCTTTTATATGAGTTTTTTTTTCCTCATTTCTGTCTTTATTATGTGATATCCACCTCCTAAGGTAATATTGAAAACTAAGGTATAAAAGACAAATGAACTTGAAAGACTATAAGATTTCTACTTTTAAAAACAGAGAAATTGGAATTGCTAACTTTTGCTTCCTTCATCATCAATTTTCTATCTTAACATTAAACTTTTATAAGTGGGAGGAGAAAAAAATGGTGGTGGAAAGGAGTATGATCATAGTAACTAATATGAAGTGCCATAATTAAACTAATTAGTATGAATAATTGATGTGCGCTAATAAAAAGTTTATGTAAGTGCGTTCGTTTTATTAAACTACTTCAAATTATTCACACGTGTTTACAAACAAGTGATACTTTGGGGACAATGCTTTTGTCGCTAAGGGTACATGCCCGACTGCTCTCAGTGTGACTGGTACAGATGAGTGTCAAACAACCGAATGCAGACTAAACTTTGATCAAGTACAAGTCACGTTTCAGTACTGTCTAGGAATTTATAGGCCTTATCTTGTTTCCCTTGTCCAACCTTATATCATTCACCATCAAAAATATAGCCCCGACACTGATAAAATGTTGCTGTTTCTCTTGTTCAAAAAATACTGTACCTTAGGAGACTCTCTATAAAATACTATTCTGACTGTGAAGAAATGACATTTGGTGTTTGATCACTCACATTAATATTGTTTTATTTTTATGTCAAACAGTAAAAAAAGCAGTAACACTGACTTACTGATGACAGTTTTATTGGTAAACTGCAGGCATGGGATGATGCTACTCATTTACTGGACATAGGAACAAGCTAAGAAGAAAGACTTTGCTAAAAACACTCAGGGAATCATGAATGAGTAAGGTTGCCTTTTAGTCTTATGTTCCTGAATCTCATACCACCCAACCACACACAGAACTAGCTGTGTATTCATTATAGAACATTTAATGTTAGGATACGTTTACTAGGAGTGGATGGGTGAATAAAAGAATACCTTCATCACAATTCTTTTTATTTTAATTAATTTATTTATTAAAAATTTCCACCTCCTCCCATCCTCCCATTTTCCTCCCACTCTCTCTCCCTCTCCGGTCTTAAGAGAAGTCAGGGTGCCCTGCCCTGTGGGAAGTCCAAGGCCCTCCCCACTCCATTCATGTCTAGGAAGGTGTGCATCCAAACAGACTAGGTTCCCAAAAAGCCAGTACATGCATTAAAATCAAAACCCAGTGCCATTATCATTGGCTTCTTAGTCATCCCTCTTTGTCAGCCACGTTCAGAGAGTCGAGTTTGATCACAGGCTCCATCAGTCCCAGTCCAGCAGGTCTTGGTGAGCTCCCATTAGATCAGTCACACCACTTAGTAGTGGACGCACCCCTTGCAGTCCTGACTTCCTTGCTCATGTTCTCCCTCCTTCTGCTCTTGATCTGGGCCTTGGGAGCTCAGTCCAGTCCTTCAATGTGGGTCTCTGTCTCTATCTCCATCCATTGCCAGATGAAGGTTCTATGGTGATATGCAAGATACTCATCAGTGTGGCTATGGGATAAGACCAGTTCAGACACCCTCTCCTCTGCTGCCCAAGGACCTAGCTGGGGACATCTCCTTGAACACCTGGGAACCCCTCTGATATTGTTGTTTTTCTTACTTATGTTTAGTTACTGACACACTAATTTTTTGTGATTCTATAACAAGCAACACATATACAGGACATCCCATATCAAACAGTAATTAACATATGAGGAAAATATTTTTACAATACTTACATTTATGTGTATGCTCGCTCTTCTCTAGGAAGCATGCATGTTTTTCATATAGTGTTGAAGTTCACCACTTATTTCTGCCTCTTTAGTAGAAATGAATCTCTATGTAGGAATATAACTCACTCATGATCATTGACATAACCATTCTAATTCCATGAGCTGAAGCAAGTTTGGTTTTGGTTTCCTTTTAGGATATCATATTTGAAATTTTCTGTTTTATTTAATGTTCAATGTCACATGATGTATTTTCCTAATTTTATCAATGGACGACCATTTGTTTCCAAATAATACTTTCCAACAGAAGAGCTACCTCATAAAATTAAATTTTATATGCATCTTTTGTTACCAACTAAATAATTATTTTAACCATGGCATTTTCTTACATTTTATCTTAATGGAACTATATATCTTTTTATTTAATTTTCATAACTAATATTAAATCTAAAATCTACTACTGAGCAGTTTGGTGAACACTCATTAAATTAAAAAGAAATAATCATTAAAATAATTAAGGAAACCCTGACTATACTTCATAAATTCTCTATAATCTTTGCTTAAAGTATCTCACCACCAGAGGGTGAATAAATTTGATTTAATAAATGGTGTTCCATACCAGATTTTTAGTGTAACATACTAACTATAATCACTAATATAAAATGTTAATTTCTTACCACATTGTTAATTTTCAGATATTAAATTTTCATATTAAAAGCTATATGTTAAAATAAAATCTGAAAAGAGAACAAAAATTAAATTTCATCATTGTGATACTGTAGGTTGTTCATCCATATACAACTTAGAGGTATATCCAGAGGGCCACTAAATTATAATCATATATTTAAGAGTTCATCCACCTTGCCATTATAAAACTGTGATGTTATTGGAAGTAAAAAAAAAAAACACTATCCTAATCTGTCATTTTTAGTAATTTTTCCACCTGTTGTTTTCCTGTCTTCATGTTTTAGAAATCTAAACACAGATAATAAATAAACATCCCGCCCACTTCTTACAGCAGAGCAAGGGAAGAAAGACAAGTGAATGTGCCACCCTTTCATGCAACATCTGTCCAGGAATCTCCCTCTTTTTAATGCATCATGTTATCTTTTGTGTTCAAGGGTCTTTGGCAGCTAAACACAACTGGTTGCTATGAAACTATTTTCTTATGAGCGTGGTCTACAATACTGAGAATATTGAGAAAATATAAACCTAACACTTTCAAATACTATATGACAGCCAGATGGATGAGAAAAATAAATTTCTTTTGCTAGGTTCTCTAAGTTTTGTTATTGTTTTTGACTTCGTAATGGACACTACTTCTACAAATGATCAATAATAAATCTCTTTCTCTCCCTATGTGTATGAGTGTGTGTGTGTGTGTATTTTAATATTATTAGCAAGTACTTATTAACAAATTGAGGTTCTTATCTAAAAAGTACTCAGACTGTTTTCAAACACACATTTTGTTTTCAATTTCTAATTTCAATACCTCCTGCCAATCTTTAAATTATTAGATCTTGATTCTAGCATAGCACTTATGTAAGTGAAAAGTTGAAATGTAATTTTTTAAAGGAGCAGAAATTAAGTGTTCTCAAATTACAAAACATGTCGGAAAAACATATGATAAGTTTTGGTTAAGAACCACAAATTATTAAGGGGTGTAAGCATGTGTATACTAGGCTACACAAGCTCATATGATTCTGTGCATCTAAACATCAAAAAAGACTGTATTACTTCTCCAAATAAATGAATAATGAACTGAGATGTTTATATACTCCATGATTTGAATTTAAGAACTTTTTCAAACTTCTTTGTTTACTCTTTTGCCGATGCATTAAAAAATAAATCATGACTCGTTTTAATATATATCTTATACTTTGGTGATACAGCAATGTCAGTAGAAAGAATGAACAGAAATATTCATCTCCACTTAAGGGAATGAGAGGAGAGGGTGCCATGTTAAACTGATTAGGATAATCATGAGTAACTAACAACAAAGAAAGCCAATATATTGTCCAGAATACACTAAAAGAAAAACAAAATCTCGGAGGAGATTTTATAGGAATGAAATGGTGTCAAGGGCGTGGATGTTTACAAAATGCCAGGGATTTAATTTTTAAATTCATTGGAATAAACATAAAAAAATCTACTCAACTTAGGAGTTGTTGTCCTTGTAGAAACAGACAAATTAAAAACAAAACTTCCAAAGTATTGCACAATTAGTTTGATTAATGTAAATTTTTCATAGAGAAGCAGGTTATTTCTTTGGTATTTTATCTTTAATTATGCCTTATTCATTATGGAGCATATAGTTTTAATTAGGAGAAAGAATATTTTCCCCCAAGAATATAATAAATTTGGCATTTAGAGGTGGTGACCAGAATTCATCTCTCATTTCTAATAAAGGATTTGTGCATTCCTAGGCCACATGCAAGCTAATTAGAATCATGCTTATGTTTTCATTAGTGAGTATAAAATAAAATTTCTCCAACTCATGATAAAAATACACGTAATGAGGATCAGAAGTCAGTAAAGTAAATGATTCATAGTTTTTTTTTAATAAAGATAAATTGGTTCATTCATTATATGTTCTGAAACTAAAAGTAAAATATTCACAGAGGGAAACTTACCCATTATTATTTGTTAAAATTTTAGAAACCTTTATATTTTCCTTAAATAATATTAACTATGCAACTCTCTATTCCTCAATAGTTTTAAGTTTGAGTGAGAACACACGAACAAAGCATCCAGCTGGTTGTGGTCAATTCTCTTTTTGTTATTCTTTTATTTGTATCTATTTTATACATTTTGCTATTTATTAAGGTTGCATTAATTATTGTAGAAAGTAACAAGTACAGTCATTTAAAAGTTTTGCTTGCACTGTTAACATAGAAGAAATTAATTAGTCAATGACAGAATGTTATATTTTTAAATATATTTTTATTTACACAAATTTTTATCCAGCTAATTCTGAAAATACAGGGGAAGATAAAGATAAATTTATACTGATTCAATAGTGTTAGTATCATTTCATTACACCTTTACAAAAATCCTAAAAAGAGATGCCATTCTGTCCCAACAGAATAAATTTTAAAAGTTGGGTTTGAAAGTTAAAACCATACACCCAAATTTTTCAATTATTAAATAATGAAGCTAAAACTGAAAATATTCCAGCAATATCTAAATGTACACCCCTTGCAAAGAATAAATGTTTTGAAATTGTAATAATCTTTTTTTTTGAAATTGTAATAATCTTGTATTCCATTCTTATATAATAAATACGAGGAGAATCACTTTACCAACAAAGAATTATTTTTTTTGAAATTGTAATAATCTTGTATTCCATTCTTATATAATAAATACGAGGAGAATCACTTTACCAACAAAGAATTAAAAAGAGCAGCATGTTACTGGACATACATTATTCCACTGTCAACAGCAATAGAGTCTTCACAGCGTATGTTGCTTAATGGTACCATAAAATAGCTACTTCAGTGCTAAGGTGAACATGAAAGAATCAGGAAACTAGATGGGTAGGGATGCAACCTTCCCCCAGGTTTTCTTTCTGTATCTTTGAAGTTTCCAAGGTTTTGAACACATTAAAGAAGTAGTACTACAAATAATTGTTTAAAAGCTCTGCCGCCCTGAGATACCCCATATTCCCACTCAGGGAATGTTCTCAAAGGATCTAAATTACAGTGGCCAAAGCTTTCCACCTAGCTTCTCTTCAAAGTTTTACTGTGAAGATGGTAAATTAATTAGCTTTAAAAAGCACCAAAGAAGGCCCTGAAAGCCAAACAAAAGAATTCCTTCAGAAATAGTTTCTCAAGATGAAAAACTTCAATCATTGTTAGCATTTTATAATTCAGAATATTTTTGTTGGGTGTGTGTTCAGCCACTGAAAATTTTTCATATTATAATTCAGAATATTTTTGTTGGGTGCATGTTCAGCCACTGAAAAGTTTCCATTTAATTCTTTAACCTCTGTGTCTCTTATGTCCAGATGATTCTTGCCCCCACCTTTTTTCACATGTCTTTTGCTTCTGCTACTAGAAAGAATTTTAAACTTAGATAGAGCTGATTGCAAATCAGAACAGGTCCATATTTCTGGAAAACTCCATCTCTTTCCTAATTAATTGAGAATAAAGCAATTGGTTGTCATCTCCTCATTACCCTAATTTTCTTGATTTGTATTAAAGTGGTATATTAATTTCATTTCTATTGTTGCTCTAAAACGTACTCAACAAAATCAACCTAGAGAAAAGGGTTTCCTTGCCTTGTATAGTAATTCCAAGTTACAATCTATTATTTTTAGGGATGCTGGGGCAGGAGCTCAAGTGGCTAGTCATAGCACATTGACAGTCAAGAACACAGAGAATAAACGCATCCTCCCTCGATTGCTGTTTATCCTCTGAAACCTTTCCTCAGTTGCACAGTTTTAGCCCATGAAGTGGTGCCTCCCACAAACGATCTGGATCTCTCTACATCAAAACAAATCAAGAGAAAACTCCACAGCCATGACAGCAGGCCAGGTCTAGATAATTTCTCAATGGAGATTCTCTTCAAAGTTAATTCTATGTTATGTCAAGTTGATATCTAAAGCTAACCAGCATACCTAGATATGTTAAACAGTATAATTTAGCACATTAAAAGCTAAAATTGAATGATAATATGCATGGCATTGTAAGAAAACTGTCTAAGATTATTAGGTCATAATCTGGAGGTATGCAGACGTACTTGTCTTCAATATGGCTTATGTTGAGTCCATGTGTTTAAAAGGATGACAGAGTATATTTAAAGGCAGTAAAGACCATGGCCCTCTTTTGCACTGTGTTCGTTCTTATAATTAGCACACATTGATTTAATGCATGTTTTCCCTGTAATTCGTAATAAAAATAATATGTTCCCTGTATATTGGAGAGAGTTGCATGTCTTGCAGTGGGTAATATATATGCTGTGTCACGAATTTCTGCATGTGTATTCCAATACACTAACTACCTCATTAATAAAATAGAAATGGCCAGGCAAGCTTGACAGGTTTCTTTTATTACGCATCTCAAGGATAAGCTCCTTCTTGCATTCATTCTCTTTACTTGGAGATTCTAGAGAAATATAATATGTTCCTGCTTTTCTGCTTCCTGTCAGCAGAGAATCTCAAATAGATTGTATAGACCATCAAGGAACTTTCCATAGGTGCCCAATACACTGTTAAGGGAGATGCAGAATCCTTTTTTTTTCTTCACTTGTTTTATTTCTTCTGTTCCTATGTTGTAAAAACCTTTATGTTTTAAGGTAATTCATTAAACTGGATTAATTCTACTAGGGAAAATACTTACTCATGATAAACAATAACCCGTGGGGGGCTTAGAAAGTGAAAGGAAACAAGGAAGAAGGAGATCATCTTATTTAGTGTCATCGTCTCTCTGGGCTTTGAATCCATACTCATCAATACTAACTCACATGACTATATATGATGGAAACAAGACAAGAGATGATCGGTCAAGCATCTAATGGGGAATCATGTGTCCTTTTTCCCAGATTGTGGCTTCTTAGTATTTGAGACAAAGTGTTTTCATTCCACATGATGTTCCATGCCTCACTCTGGATCTGATATTTAGCTTTTGCTTCTGATACTGTTGTTGACCTCCTTTGTGCATTTAATGTTACCATGATGACTGATGGCCTTTCTTTGGGGAATTTTGCAGAGACTGTTTAAATCTTTAATAAAGTGAATATCCAGAGGCATCAGATGGGTCTATCATAGGGAAAAAGTTATTATGGGGACACACACACACACACACACACACACACACACACACACACACACCACACCACCCCCTACACGCACACTAACATTTGCATGACGCTCACTTTATAGATATATATATGATGAGACACAGTAATCAAATTCTTATGGAAATATCAGGGATGTCGTGCACAGTTCAGCATTTGTAGGTAAGGGCTCCAGGAAGGGCAGGCAAACAGCAGGTCTAATCAAGCTGCTTTTCAGGCAGGATTTCCTTATCCTTAGGGAAAGTTTATGTGAAGCTCTTAAAGACTTTCAGCTGACTCACTCAATCCCACTCAAATTATCTGGGATAATCTACTTAAAGACTACTAATTACAGGCTTTAATCTCATCTACAAAACACTTGGACAGCAATGTCTAAATTAATGTTTGATTACCTTTGCTGGAGACTACAGCTGAGCCAAGTTCCTTTATAAGCCAAGCCACATTATGCCTCGTATTTGTTTTATATAAACAAGCGACAAGCCTACTTTTGTATTTAGGGAACTTCAGTATGCCACTCTCTAACAAACACACATGGTTTTGTTTGTTTGTTTTTACTTGTTCACAGCCTTTCTCAACTAGTTAAGCGTATTAAAATGTCATGAATGAATGTGAAAAAAAAATGCTTTTTTGGCATTAAGCATCACGAGATTTTGAAAATGATTTTTAATGATACACTTTAATTTGATTAAAAATATAGGTGCAAGTAACATTATGCGTATATACTTTGAAACTTCCATTTAACATCCATATAAATTCAGATTTTATTTGAAACAACAGATCATGAATTTACTTTGTGACACTTTAAGCATATTCCTTCAATTCAATACTGTGTATGTCAATATCCTAAAGGAATATTTCTAATATACTATAATATAGAAACCAAGTACATATCAATTTGTATCCTTTCTGTGACTTGCCTGCTTCCCTATGTGATTTTTCGTTAGTTTGTTTGTGTTTTATATAGGCCCCTTTGAGGAAGTCTTACTTGTTACTGCAATTCATACATCCTGCTATAACATGACAAATTGAGACTATTTTTTCCCCTAGGTAATTCCTAAGAGTAAAAATAAGAGGAAAAAGAAAAGGTTATCCATTTATCTACAAAAATGTTCAATCAATAAACTTTTCTCTTAGAAAGAGATTTATATTGTCTAGAAACTAAATACAAAAATATTAAACAGCTTGTGGCACAGCTGTAATCATTCTCTGTGATTCTTAATGCTACTGCAGTTGTATGAAATAATTTTTGCATTGTCTTAGATTAATCATTTATTCATAGAGATACAGGCCTGAAAACTGGGCACATGAAGTACTGGTTCCCCACTCGCTTACCTTGGAACAACAACAAAACTTTCCTTTTCTGTTATAAAATATAAAAATATTAAGTAAGTCTGTTTTTGTATGTGAATGGTCTTTGGTTTTATTACTATATCCAACCTTTTAAGAAAATGTCTGAGATTAAACTAATTATTCTCCAGAAACCTCTAAGACAGGGTAAGCAATTGCATTGTTAAGAATAAAATAGCACATAATGAATAACCTAGGTATATTCTGGAAATTCTGTAACAAATTTACTACTGTTATTCCAGCTAACAACAACAGCAACAAAGTTCTAGGGCAAGGGAGATAGCTCAGTATATAAAGTGCTTACCTTGAAATCACAAAGAACTGAGACAGGTTAATACCCCAATGCAATATAAAAGTGCTGGGCATGCAGTGACAAGTTTGTATCCATAGTACTATGGAGGCAGAGAAGGAGGATCCCAAGAGCATGCTGGCCTGATAGTGTAGCCAAATGGGTAAGCTTTGGGCCAAATAAAGACTAAGTATAAAAGAGGATGATGCCCAACATTGTCCTTCAGCCTGCACATACTCATGCATGCGTTCCCAGGTACTCTTGATCACACAAGAAGATGCACACTCATATATACAAGTACATATTAAGAGTTTAACAAATGGAAAAAGTAAAAAAAAAACAATGATTTTCTTGAAAGTCATGTTTTCAAAGAGCTTGTACTTCACATGTTTTAAACAAATTAGTATATGTTTGTATAAAGATTATAGAAACCTTATTTTAAAATTTTAATGAATTATGTCATTCTATAATGTATAATTATAAAGCAAGACTTGTTAAAATTTCCCCTCCAAAATACCACAGCTTATCGAGGCTACGAGTACATGGTGTACATCGTGACTGGCACAGACCTTGGTTGACAAACGAGCTCATGACTTTCTGCCTATTTTTGTATGACTCACAAAAAGGGTGTTACATTTTAAATGGTTGAAATTTAAGTGAGTATATAAAAACGTGAATAACATTCTGAACGTTATCTTTTTTCTTTAGTTAAAAGATTGTGTACTAATTTCAAGGTAAAAAAGTATTCCCAAAGTATATTTCTGATGTACATAGGACAATTGTGTATCAGAAGCCAGAATGAATATACTACTTTGGATGATATTATCCAAATAACCTCAAACAAGATGAATTGAAGTGAGGTTGTCTATGTCATAACCATATTTTGTCTCAATATCTTCCCCTTAAAATGGACATTACTATATGATATTGCGCATTTTATACATGATCATACTCTAAAGAATAATACATGTAAAATATATTTCCCCAAAAAATAACAGTATGCAATAAATGTCTAGGGGATACAGGGATTTATGGAGCTTATCTTTAAAGATGCAATATTTGGCATCATTGCTTTTGCACCCTGGCTGCTCCTATGGATGATTCCACATAGTTTGCTGTGGTTGTCTCACATCTCATTTGTCCTCTGGCTCATATCTAATGAAAGCCTGCTTGCAAACCTTGCTCATAGGATTGCCATACCATACAGTACAAAAGAGCATTGCCTGCCACAACCTCTTCTCAGACTAGTGACTACCATATGTAGTGATGTACAAAGTTTTTACTGCAAATGATGTGTGCATTTGATGCTTAGTATATGATGTGTACTAACTTGTCAGTGAATATTAGCTGTAATGTAAAAGATGATCATGCTGCAATTCACAGACCAGAGAGGCTAACCAAAAAAGAGGATTTAAGAGGGGACCCAAAGATCTTCCTGGGAAACAGATTTCAGTATGACCTAGGGGCAGATGGGATTGGGAACAAGAGGGATCAGTGCGGGAGGGAGAAAATACTTGAAGAAATAACTGGAATCTGGGGGTGTTTGGAGGAGAGGTAGAAACCTAATGCAAAGAAACTCCATGGAACCTATGAAAGTAACTCTAAGACTCCTAGTAATAAGGGATGCAGAACTTCTGTGTCTTCTGTTACTAGTCTAGGCCTCAAGTTACACCAACCCAACCACAAAACCTTTGAACTAACTGCTTTCCCTGCCTGCAAAGTGCTCTGAGACTGGAGCCTAGCAGAATCCTTCTCAAAGAGATCAGAGAAACTTTATCTACCAAGTGATGGAGCCGATTCAGAGTCCCACAGCCAAACATTAGGCAGAACTAGGGGATTTCTGGAAAGCTAAGGGGAGTAATGACAAAAGGAACTAGAAGGGTGAGAGTTATCACAAGAACAGGATCCATAAAATCAACTTACCGGGAGTCATGGTGCCCATAGAGATAAGGGAGCCTTGTATGGGTCTGACCTGGGAACTCTGCATATATGTTATGATTGAGTAGATTGGCATTCTCATGGAATTCAACAGTACGAATAGAGGCTGTATCTAACTCATTTGCCTGCTTGTGGGACAGTTTTCCTCCTATAGAGCTGCCTTGCCCAGCCTTGATGTGCCTGGTTTTAGTTTATCTTATTATATCTTGGCATGTTTGTTTGATGTCTCTGGGAAGCCTGTGCTCTTTAAGAGGAGGGGGTGGATCAGAAGGAAAGGGATGTGGGATAAGAAGAGGTTTCAGTGAAGGGAATAAAAGGGAAAATGGAATCAGGAAGTAATCTATCAGAGAAAAATAAAAATAAAACAAATAAAGAGAAAAAAATAACACAACTCAAAATGAGAAAGGTCGAGAGGGAATGAGTCATAGGAGTGGACGCATCTAATGCTGGAGCGCATTTTAGGGTATGTGCATCTTTTTCTGGGGTTTTCCAGAGAATGCATTGGAATGCTCAGATCTAGGGGTCTTCTGATAATACAGTTTCACTCTTCTCCATGCAGAGTTTGAATTTGTTAACGTTAATAAAATGCTTGAAGCCACGGTTCTAAAATATCTAGTTTTCCTCTAGAGTTGTGTTACCAACTAGAAGAGATGGAACAGGACGATGACCACCTTTTATATTTATAATCATAAGAGGGGAAATTATAAATGTATTCTACCCATGTCAGGTCACATTCCTTTGAGCCTTCTTCCCATAAATATAATTCAGCAGTGGGTCAATGACCTTTCTTGTCTTCTGCTTGTAGTGGGAAATGGTTCATATATTGAAATATAGAGAGTGATTTTCATAGAATGAAGAAATTCTACTGATAATGCTGCCTCACCAAAAACAACAAAATAATTAAAAGACAATGGATTCTAATTATCTCCATACCTGAGTACTGAGTTTGTGCTTCAGTTCCAAGATTTAAAATCTGAAATGGAACTACTCTGTAATGTACTTTGATGGGAGCACAAGAAATAAGATTCAGCAAATCTGGTTATTTCACCATTTTTGTCCTCTAATTTTATATTTTTCTATATTTATCAATAAAAGGTAAAGGTTGTAAAAAAACAGTCAGTAAATGAATTTGGTATTGAGTTAGGACAGAATTTTCAAAAATAACTGAAGTATCTCTAAATATTCTCCTGATATTTCACAATGTTTTCATAATACTGGCTTTAGAAACACTGATAAAAAAAAACATCAGTTTATGCTGAAAATATTGAAGATGTGCTAAGTCCTTGAGTACAAATTATTCAAAGTCAATTATTTATATAAAATAAATTAGTGTTGATACCTCATTAATATGAAACTGCTCCTTTTAAAAAATGCTTATAGTGTGTGTGTGTGTGTGTGTGTGTGTGTGTGTGTGTGTGTGTAAAATGAATTTTAAAAATTCACCTCTTAGGATTTGTTACTAGTTGATATTGGATCTGCCTACCCATTTCATTTGTTTTATACCCTGTTAAAGTTCCAATGGCAAGAATGGGTGATGAGTATATGAAGGTTGAGAAATTAGTCTCTATTTCTAAGGTGGTTATGCTTTAGTACCACCTTGTGTACCCCCAATTACTTTCATTCTGGGGCTGATTCAGGCTTCCTTCTAGTACCTAGAATTCCTACCACACTGTGGAATTTAAGGAATTGCTTAAATTTAAGGATTTACTCCCGAGACATCTGAATTTAACAGGCTTTTCCCCTTAACTAGTCTTTCAGTCTAGTTCCCTGTCTCTCTAGAAATCGAGGCATTGGTGACCTTGAATGTGGTCTCCAGAACTCCTAAACGAAGGTGACCACAGAATGAACAGTCAGACCTCAAGCTAGAAAGACTTGACTTTCTTTTCTCCTGCACCTAATATGAAATCAATCAATGTTCTCCATAAGAGGGAAAACATCTTTCTATCCAAAGCAACTATGGAGAGAAATCATAAAGACTATAAAATAGTAATAACAGTTACTTTAAGTATTGTTTTAAAATATTTTATGTTTACATTGCTGTTAAATCATTCACTAAAAAGGGTTTCATAATTATTTGGATTTTGTTTTAATTAAATCTATTAATAGCAGAGAGCAGAAACTTAGTTGTATCTGAATCAAACATCTTGCATCACACTCAAATTATTCCCACCCTATGTCATTAATGTAATAAATTGCATTCTTTAATTATAAATGAAGATACAAATTGTGAATTATTTTCTCAGGAAATGATTATTAATAATACATGATTCATATATTTTCATAGATATAGGACTGAGTTTAAAAGTTCTAAAATATTAAGTCACAATTGTATAGAATGAAAATGATCCACATTGGAGCACCGGAATGAGCTCCCAAGGTCCCAATGAGGAACAGAAGGAGAGAGAACAGGAGCAAAGAAGTCAGGACCACGAGGGGTGCACCCACCCACTGAGACAGTGGGGCTGATCTATTGGGAGCTCACCAAGGCCAGCTGGACTGGGACTGAAAAAGCATGGGATAAAATCGGACTCTCTGAACATGGCGGACAATGAAGGCTGATGAGAAGCCAAGGACAATGGCATGGGTTTTGGATCCTGCTGCATGTTCTGGCTTTGTGGGAGCCTAGCCAGTTTGGATGTTCACCTTCCTAGACATGGAAGGGGGGGGGGACCTTGGATTTTCCACAGAGCAGGGAACCCTGACTGCTCTTCGGACTGGAGAGGGAGGGGGAGAGGAGTCTGGGGAGAGGGAGAGGAGTGGGCAGAGGGGGAGGGAAATGGGAGGCTGGGAGGAGGCAGAAATTTTTTTCAATAAAAAATAAAAAAAATTATATTTTCTAAAGGATAGGCTTTGGATTTAGGATGGCAAATACTGGCAAAATATGATCTAAGAGCTATTGAACAGCCGCCGACTATAACATGGGAAACTGGTACAATATCTTTGTCTTTAAAATGGTCTTCATTTTACCTGAGTAAATTTGTATGTATTATTTTAAAAAAAGAGAGAGAACAAATACAAGCTGTGAACAGAGATATCAATGAAATTGTAAAGTTGGCTTGACGTTATGGAATATGACATACACTAAAAAGCTTTTTAAAAGGCATCTCTAAATAGGTAGTGTTTTCTCCATTTGAAATCATAAAGCCATTTCTTGGTATTTAAAGAAAAATAAAAAATACATAATAAAAATAAGTATTCTTCTTTTGTTACCCCTTTAAGAAAACTTTCCTAAATGAAAGTGTTTCTGATGTCATGAATTGTGAAACTTTTCCTAGTCCTGACTGGAAAAGAAGCATCAGGAAATCAAACTCTCTAACATATTTTTGTGTTACTCTTAAATATAATGATAAAAAGATAGACTCTGAAAAGGTGAATCATTTATATAAAGCCAGCACTTTATTCCACATGCACGGTATCATGTGGTCAGTAAATATTTACTTTCTGTTTTGTAGTCAGTACATATACATAACTCTCTGAATATTCAGACTGCTATAGGATCTTTAAACACAACAAAATATGTCCTGTAAGCCCTAAGATTTAAGATCCAGGAGATTTAAAATTAAATTATGATAAGTAGTGATCTTCTTTCATCATTTAAATTACAGAAAATAGTTTGATTTGTATACCAAAAATAGGTTTGTTTATACAAAAATTACATTTACTCAAACAAGTGAATATATGTGATTGAAGTTTTCCATGGAATAAATACCTTATCCGTTATTAGGCTTTAAAAGAACAATATATTTTTCAAATGCTTCTTGACCATTGTCAGTAGGAAGTCTTGAGAAGTGTGAGTTGTGGAATTTTCCTTTCCAGCTAACTTGTTCAGAAGCCTGCAGTAAAATGATACTGACACTACATTTTAATTGTGAAAGTATAAAAACAGCTCAACTGTAGAAGTCAGAGTAGGTTCCACTGAACTAAATGCTAAAGTACAACCAAAGGTATTACTCACCGGAGAAAAATAAAACAATATGACAGTAATTTTTTTAGGTATTGAGTGGGAACATGACAAGAAGCTAGCAAAGGATAGAAAGAAGAAAGGAAGGAAGGAAGGAAGGAAGGAAGGAAGGAAGGAAGGAAGGAAAGAAGAAAGAAGAAAGAAAGGAAGGAAGGAAGGAAGGAAGGAAGGAAGGAAGGAAGGGATTAGCAATGCAAAAGAAAGAGAAGGGGAAAGGAGGGATGTAGTAATACGAGCCGGCGGGCTGCTTCCCGCCACCCGGCAGCCATCACGGCTAGCTTTGCCCGAAATAACAACACACAAACTGTATTCATTTAAACACTGCTTGGCTCTTTAGCTCCAGCCCTTTTCTCGGCTAACTCTCTCACCTGGACTAACCC
>NC_022021.1:38199479-38202624 GCF_000317375.1 Microtus ochrogaster
TATATATATACATATATAACATGTGTTTATATAAAAATGTTCTTTCTCAGGAATCACAACTGGATCTGACCTGAATTTCTTTCTCTATGAGCACTAGCTTTTTTTTTTGGCACCAGATGGTGTCACATAAGCTTTCATGAGGGAAGACTATATTCTTAGCAGGTATGGCACTCATGTACTACAACAGTGAGAAGCATGACACAATAGCCTTAAGGGTGCAGTTGTGTCTTGCATACCTTGGTGGTAACCAATAGCTCTCTAGTTTGTCTTAAGCTCTGCTCAACAACAGGGGAATCATACCTAGTACTGAAAACCCAGCCAGCTACAAAAGACTAATTAGATCATTGATCGTGAAGGAGATCTGAAACTGCCACTTATTTAACCACCGTAAGTCATAGCTTATTTTACACATTTATTCGTATGCCCCCAAAGAAACATAGCTCTCACCTCTCATCAGAGAGATTTCACTTTAGTATAGTTAGAGACCATTATGGTAAACTATAATTGCCGATTGTGCAGAGACAAGTGTCTGCACAGTGCCCAGTGTCAACAGATGCCTCAGCAGCACAACTCCTGCACCTCAGACACACGGTGGGGTGGGAAGACAGTAAGACTAAGAGGAACAGGAAGTCTGCTGTGAGACTGTGTATTCTAAGAATATCAGGGTCATACACCCATGAAGTGTCAACATCATGGCTGTGTGTAAATAGGACAAGAATAACACCTGCACCAATAGGCGTGTTACCAAGTGTGAGGGAAAATCTTGTGAATCCCCAACTTTACACAAAACTACAGGCAACTGAAAAAATGCTGAGATTGGGAGAGATTGTCTTCCCTAGAAAAAGGCTCATCAATCTGTTGTCCACTACCAAATGATTGACCTAGAAAACATATACACTTATACATACAGTAGCATATTGATTAAGCAGGTTGTATTTTATATTATTAATATAGATCAACAATTCAAGTAAAAAGGCATGAACTTGAGAGGAAGAGTGTACGTGGAAAGAGGTGTAAGGAGAAAATTGATGTAATTATATTTTCATTTCAGAAACTAAAAATGATATATAAGCCCTGAATCAGAGATAAATTTTCAGAAATTATGTACAGATATAAGTATGGTAGCTTTGGGAATGGAATGTTCATTTTGTGATTACAGCTCTGAAGTAAATAACCATTTATGAATAACAAAATTAAGTGTGTCATGTATTATCCAAAAAGTCTGGGTTTAAAAAGTTCCTGAGTGAGGTAATCCAGACCCAGAAAGACAAACCCAGTATGTACTGTGTTTAAGTGGGTATTAGAGGTAAAGCAGAGGATAACCAGGCTAGGACCCACAGTCCCAGACAAGCTAGGTAACAAGGAGGACCCTAAGAGAAATGCATGGATCACCCAGGGAAGGGGAATTCGATGCAATCTCCTGGGTAAACTGGGGTCGGGGCTGGTAGAGGGGATGGTTCAAGGGGAACATAAGGGACTGGGATGGTCAAATTGGAAGACAGTCAAAGAGAAAAAGTAATGAGATACCTTGAGAAAGGAGGCCATTTTGGGGTTACGAAGAAACTTGCTCCCAGGGGAACTCCCAAGTATCTACAAGGATGACTCCAGCTAATAAGACTCCTAGGAATAGTGGAGAATGTGTCTGAACTGGTCTTCTCCTGGTGACCCTAATTTTCATCACAGGACCTTCATCCTCTTACTGGTCTTCTCCTGGTGACCCTAATTTTCATCACAGGACCTTCATCCTCTTACTGATAGAAGCAGATGCAGAGATCCACGGTCAAATACTGGGCCGATTTCCAGGAGTCTAGTTGAAGAGAGAGAGAAGGGATTATATTGGCATAAGGGGTTAAGATCATAACAGGAAAATCCACAGAAACAGCTGACTGGAGCTAATGGGAGATCAAGGACCCTAGACCACCAGCTAGGGAACCTGCATGGGACCATCCTAGGCCCTCTGTATGTGGATGACAGTTGTGTAGCTTGGTCTCTTTCTGGGGCCCCTAGAAATGGGACCAGGACCGGTCCCTGATGCATGAGGTGACTTTTTGGAACCTGTTCCCTATGGTAGGAGGCCTCACTCAGCCATGATGCAGTGGGGAGGAGTTT
The DNA here is from genome assembly GCF_000317375.1 of Microtus ochrogaster. Lineage (NCBI taxonomy): Eukaryota > Metazoa > Chordata > Mammalia > Rodentia > Cricetidae > Microtus > Microtus ochrogaster. The sequence continues at coordinate 38,201,589 of NC_022021.1, forward strand.
GGTCCTATCTCCATTTGATATGACATGTTTTCTTGACTCCCATGGGAGGCCTTACCATTTCTGAATGAATGATGGAGAAGGAGAAAATAGGGGAAGGGAGTTGAAGGGAGGAGGTGGGAGGGAATTGGAAGACAGGAGGGAGGGGAAACTGTGGTGGGTAGGTAAAATAAAATTTACAAATTTAACAAAATGTCTACTTCTGCTCCAAACCTCAATATGATTCCATCCCTGCAACAAGTAAAGTCTAGGTGGTGTAGAGCAGAAAGTGAAAAGATCATGTTTATAATAGTGATGAGGACTTCTTCTTCAAAGGCCAAGTACTGCACATTAACTTGTGTTTTCCCGTGGGATTAAAAGTTCATTTTCCATTTTCCTGATTTTCCCATTATACATGGGTGAAAATGGATTACACATATTAAATTGATACCAACATGCTGGAGGCACAGGCACCAAGAGTTGGCACAACTGGCAAAGAGATCTAAAACTGAAAGTGAAAAAAAAAACCAGCATCTACTTTAAAAATAAAAACAAACATGAAGTCAGCACACTTTCATTCAAAATATAAATAGATATCATGAATCTACATTCCTCCCCACAGACAAATGTAGGCACATTACTATACATATCCCTTCATTAAAATTTTGTCAAACAATTTTTGTGACATGTTTTCTTTATGTACGCCTAGCTGGTCTGAAACTCTACAGGTAGTCCAGCCTGACCTTGAACTCAGAGAGATCTTCCTGCCTCTGCATTGGGATTAAGGGTGTGGACCACCACTCTTGGTTTTTAGTTAAAATATTAAATTGTTCCCTGATTTTTCTACCCAGACTCTTATTATATTTTTTTATCATTCATACTGAAAGTGGTTAATCCACTATTTATAAGCTTCATGACGATGATTAAAAGTAAATCAGAGCATTTTCTCTGGTTTTATAAGTAATATACAATATTACCTGTTATTGTATCCAAATAATACATAATCTTTATAACTCAAGCTTAGTTTCATTTAGGGTTATACATAATGTATGAAGAACCT
>NC_022021.1:38202749-38208243 GCF_000317375.1 Microtus ochrogaster
GGACAACAGTCATCTGTTAGTTTGTTTCTTACACCCTGGATTCTGGGATCAAACTCGGTCCAGGCTTTCTCAGTGAGAATATTTGTCCACTGAACTACTTCACTAGTATGTTTTTTCTGTTGGTTTTATAGCCAGTTTCTAGTTGGTCGCCATGGTTCGTTCATTCCCTCATTAGGGCCGTGAATCTCTTGAATCGTTCAGTATCGGTACTCCTTGTGATTGAGCTAACCTCTTATTTCATCATACATTTTCAACTGAAGAAACATAGACAAATCTGATTTAAAGAACTAGCCTAAGGATGCAGGATTTCTGGGTGCCATTCTGTTGTGTTGCCTTAGTGTTAGAAAGTGACGTTGAGAGTCGCTATTGTCTTCAGCACTGCTCCGTCATTACTACATATTTGATGCTCAATAGAATGAAAGTCTTACTTCAGACTCCCCACCATCTAGAGATATGCTCAACCTCATATAATTGTGGAGAGGTAAATTATTTTAATAAGGAAAGCAGAGCCAATAAAGCTGATAGAAGACATTTATTTCCTTTGATGTGGCAGCAAATTATTGAGTTCTGCGAAGACTGAGAAAGAACAATTTGGCAGGAGAAGGAACTGGGCACTCCAGTCATTGCAAATGAATGGAGGATGAAACACAGCATGTAGAGGTTAATAGAGTCATCAAAAGGTCTCAATAAAGCATTCTATTGTATAATCAAGTAAATAAGAATAAGACGGATCTTTTGATAGCTACTTTGTAGCTAGCTCAAGTTTATGATGCTGTGTAGGGTATTTTCATCTTCCAGCCTGTCAAACTCAGTTAGGGGCCCAGGAAACACAATTGTTTTTCTATAACACATTTCCCTGGCTGTAGACGAGGTGCTGAAGCCGTGCTAGGATGGTCTCCAGCAGCCGGTGTAGAGCAGCGAGGAACAAATGTGCAAAGATAGATATGCATCCAGAAGGAATTAAACATTTTACAGCCCTTATATTTTGAGCACTGATGACATTTATTCCTCCATATAAATTTTTACTAAACTATTATCTGGATAGGTACTAGGACATTAATTTTAAAGTTGTCTTAAACTGTAATTGAATAGAGAATTTTTTGTGCAATTTGAGAAACCATCAGGAATATAAAATAGGTGATTTCTCCCTATTCCATAGGTATTCTTTTTTAAAAAAAGAAAGATAATTGTAAGGCCTTGAGAGATGGGTCAGTGGTTAGAAGAAAACTTGTTGTTTTTCCTTAGGACCAAACTGGTCTCAGCTTACACTAGGCAGCTCACAAATACCTGTAATTACAGCTCCAGGAGTCTGACACCCTCTTTGTGCCTCCTTAGGCAAATGCACTTACATATGTATACACACACACACACACACACACACACACACACACACACCCATACACACACACACACTTTAATGCCAAATAGAAATAAAATCAGAAAAAAGAAAATCAGTAAATATATGAAAATTTCAGATTATTATGGACATGATAGGATATTAATATATTAATTATTGTGACAGTTTTCTTTATTTATTTGGCAGGTTACATACTTAAATAAGATGTATATACTAACATTTTAAGTTACATATGTCTTAAAAGCATACTTCATCTTTGAATCCACCACCATAAGCAACGTATTGACCATTTTTATCATCCAGAGAGGTTTCTACATGCTTTCCTGTCACTCTCTCCTAACCCTATCATGTTGATCACCTACTAATTGTCTTTCATTATGGATTATTTTACATAGCTTTGAATGTTACATAAATCCAGAATATTGTCATTGAGTTTATTTATGATTTTTGTCACTGGTTTAATCAGGTGACAATTTAGTTTTCAAGAAGGCAACTGGTTCCCCCTTTAGGCTCTCTGTTGAGCAGTACTTCAGTCCAGGGAGGTATTAAAACTCTCCTAGTCTGCTCTCGAGCGATATGTGGACAATCTTCAGTTTGTGGCCTTTATGAATATTTGAACACTAGTATGTAAAAGACTGTGCAGAGACACATGTTTTCTTTTGTTTGGGATAATGATTTCAGGAGAGGGCTAGCTACATCCTATATAGACATTATGTTTAACTCCTTGAGAAATTATCAAATTATAGTTTCACCTTAATTTTGCAATTTCATTCTTTTCAACAATATGCGCCTGTGTTTCACATGTTTGACAGACTTGGTAATGTCAGTTGTTTTCTCTTCATTGTGGGTAAGGATGCTAATAGACATATGATTATAGAAATGACTTTTTAAAATAATAATATGAAGTTTATTTTTTTAGGAATCAGACTAACTAAAGAACGATGTATTAAACTGTAGGAATGTAAACTCAGCAACACATCTGGTCCTGCTTATCACATACGTACATCTGTATCTTTACACACTTAAGTCTATGTTTTAAAAGTGTTTTTACATTCTCCAAAAAGACTCATTCTATCTGAACAATAAAAAGATAACCTTCTCTTTTGATACTCGGTACTATACATGAATATGTTTTAATATACAGCTATTTAGTGATTTTTAGAATTTTATTAGCAAGGAAGAAATATGTGTGATTTGTACTTTCTAGTAAAAATTTTGATCATCACCATTCTCACTTGACTAGAATCTAAAATTATATATTGCTAGCAAATTTTTAATATCATGTATTTTATTTTTAGAATTAATGCATGTATATACAATACAAAATATAATTCTGAGCTAACAAAGAAACTTTTACTCCCAAATAAAATATCCCCTGAAAGCCTCTTTCCTTTTAATTATTCATACTTTTTTTTTATTATTTTAGTGTGAATGCAAAAAGATGGCTGAAATACACTCATATTGGTCTTAATATGTGTTTACTTTTAATTCTTAATTGATTTAAACAAAAATGACTTCAATTTTATTTTTACTATTCCAAAACGTTGGAAAAAGTACAATTAGCCATTAATTTAGTCAGACAAAATCAAATATTTTTATTGAAGAACATAGAATCAGCAACCCATGGCTGATTCATAAGTTACTTTAGACTATGAACAAAATATTCTTGTGATAATGTTATTTATAGAATGAAACAATTAAGCTATGAGGAGCATCGAGAGGGGAGAGAGGAGAAAACGTGATTCTACATATAACCTTTTCTTCTTGACTGCCAGGTTATTTCTGCAGGAGGTAGAAAGGATATCACAAACTATTAGTTGGATAATGTATTTTGGCACTGGCTGTAATCTTAAAGTTAATACGTTTTAATTTACTTACATTTTCCTGTGAAATTATTAACTGTAAGTTTTTTAAGTGTCTGGAGGTTATAAAGCCAGTTAGTGGAGGAATTCTCACCCTAGTCTCAAACTTCTGATAGCATGTTCAATTTTGATCCCCTTCTAAATTTAATAATTTCTCACTTTCTTCAGTGTATATAAGAAAAGCTAGTCTCAATAATTTGAAAAATATCCCTTAAATGTTAGTAAATATAGTTACATAACCTTCATGGTTTGGACTGAGGCAGAAATTACTATAACTTGTGAGAGTCTATTATTACTAATCAGAATATATTTTTGTGAAAGTGTTGGCTTGTTGCTGATGCTACATAATCAGTTGCTACTACAATGTTTGCTTACTTTTTTTATCTTTAAAATAACACCAGTGCTATGAAATTTGTTTTTTCCTGATTATTAAATCCACACAAAACTTGCAATGAAGTAATATTTTAATATAAAGTCATTTGGAATCTTAAAATTAATACAAGAATTTAAAACTCCCATTTAGAAAATTATCACAACATATTCCAAGCATATGTAAAAGTAGCTAATATCTGGCAAAGTGAGTATCTAAGCAAATATCCCAGGACGTATCAACTGTAACTCGCCCACTGGCTCTGGATAATTTTCCTTCTATTAAAAGATGCTCATCATTTATATTATTTGGGACATAAATAAATTTGCACTTTTTAGTAATATTTTTGAATATTTTGAATATTTTTGAATATAGGTATTTAAATGTATACTCTCATTTGGTGCCCATTTTTTTTACACCATGATTCATATGATTGTATTTACTAGGAAGCAAAAAACAATAACGCTTTCCTGAAAAGAAGATGTAGTGGCTGATTTTGTGTGTCAACTTGATCCAAGCAATAGTCATCAGAGAGGAAGGAGTCTAAATTGAGGAAACGCCTCCATGAGATCCAGCTGTAGAGAATTATCTCAGTTATCAGCAGGGGAGGGCCTAGGCAGTGTTGGGTGGTACCATCTCTGGGCTGGTGATCCTGGGTTCCTAAGAAAGCAGGTTGAGAAAGCCCTGCGGAGCAAGCCAGTAAGCAGCATTCCTCTATCACCTCTGTATCCACTCTTGCATCCAGGATCCTGTCCTTTTTGAGTTCTGTCCAGACTTCCCTCTAGGATGAAGTTTTGACCAAATAAACCCTTTCTTCCCCAACTTGCTTTTTGGTCATTGTGTTTGACAGCAACAGTAGAAACCCTCACTGAGAAAAGAGACCATTGTGTTTCTCCCCAAAGAGCAAAGTCAAAAGGACAAGTACTTGCCCTTTTTATTTCTCATTTTCTCGTCATGGAAATATGATAACAAATACTTAAGGTAACCTATTTCCTAAGATTCCTGTAAGAATAAAATGAAATAATAAGTAAGAAACTTACTGGCAAAGTGTAAAGGCTGAATTAATTTGAGTGATCGTCATTTTTTATAGACAGATTTTTTTATCAGACATATTTAAAAAATTGTGGTCACAATATTTCTCTGAAATCTTTGAATATGTACAGTAATTTCAAAGAAGGATGAATTGGTTGTATTTAAATATTGTTTAGGAGTTTGTAGACAAAGCTTGGATAGCATAAATCATACTAAATTTGGTGTAGTTAATGCATATTTCAATAAAAAATTTTGAAACAACCAGTTTTCTATCATGAATGACCACTACATTTTAGGATGTTAGTGAAACAACTAAAGGATAGGCTTTTTAATTTTAACTGATTTTATTTATTATACTTACATCATTTCCATTTTCTTTCTCCTTCCATCTTCTCCAATGTCCTTTGTTCTCCTTCTCAAATCATGGTCCGTTATTCTCTGGTTATTATTGTTACATACAGAGAAGATCACACATATGCTGTGGGATAATCCTTTTGTATGCTGTGAATATGTTTTATTAATTTCATTAATAAAGAATCTGATTTGACCAGTAGTCAGGCAGAATAAAGTCAGGTAGAAAAAGCCAAGCAGAAATATAGGGAGAAAAAGGATGGAGTCAGAGAGATGCCAGCAGCATTCAGGGAAAGCAAGATGGGAGGTAACAAGCCACAAACTTCATGGTAAAATACAGACTAATAGAAATGGGTTAATTTATTTGGTAGGAAAATGAGTTAATTTAGTTGTAGGAACTACTTAATAATAAACCTGAGTTAATAAGTCAAACAGTTTATAATTCATGTTAAGCCTCTGAGTGATTTGTTTAAAAGGACCTTGGGACTGGGTGAGGCAGAAAACATTTCTGTGCACACACAC
>NC_022021.1:38208433-38215815 GCF_000317375.1 Microtus ochrogaster
TCTCTCATTGGTAGTTAATTGCCTATAGTTCTTTATCTAGAAGCAGTGCTTGTGTGATTTCCCTCCCCAGTTATCTAAATTGGCAGGTCTGTTGGTGTTGTCATTGTTCAGGTCTTGTTTAGGCAGTCATGATCTGATTGAGGGTATGGCTTCCCTCCATATTTTGAAGACACGATTTCAAAAAAGACTCCCTGATTCTCTGGCTCTTCCTATCTTTTTGTGCTCCCCTCGAAGATGTTACTTGAACATTGGGTGTTTATTTGACCAAGATACACTATATGTTACAAAAAAAATTGAATATCATAGATGTAGTTTAGTTTTAGGCTCATTAATATTTGAATTTTATTTTCTAATAATATATTAAAGCAAAAGTAGCTGAGCAGTCGAGGCACACAATTTTAATTCCAGCACTTGGGAGGCAAATATAGGTGGATTTCTGTGAGTCTGAGGCCAGCCTGGTCTATAAAGCGAGTTTCAGGACACCTAGAGCTGTTACACAGAGAAACCCTCTGGAAAGACAAAACAAAAACAGACAGCAATAACAAAACAAAGGTAAACTATGGCTATGAAATATTTATTTAATTATAAATCTATAACAAAAATGACAAGGTAATTTTCATATCCCGTGGGAAGAACATCTTTTGTTTCCTTTTTTCAACTTTCTTGTCATTTATTCTTTCTGTCTTTCACATCATTCATTTAGATCCCATTCATGTCCTGTCCCTTCATATTTGCCCTCTGCCTTTGTAGCCTCCCCCATAAAATTTAAAAAAAGAAAAGAAATAAAAGGAAAAAAAATCTCATTGAAGTTACAATGTGACATAAGGAGTCATACAGCAAACCCATTTGTCTATATATCTTTACTTGTAAGTGTTCATTGTAAAGAGTCAATTGTCTTGTTCAAGCCTCTGGTTTCTGTTACTCTATCGGTGCTGAGCCTTTGCTGGGAATCTTCTTTGCTATCCTGCTGTTGTCCAGTATAGTGGAGAACCTGCTGCTTTGGGTCTGCTGTTCACAGATGGGGTGAATATCGAGGTAGGCCACCCCATAATCCTGTTTCTGGGCCTGGGTAGTTGCATTGTTGGTCAGTCTGCCAGCTCATTCTCATCCTCACCATCAGGGCGAGCTCTCCTGCATTGTCTTGGTGAGTTCACCCCTTGCAGTCATGAGGAAGTTGAGGGCTGGGGCCATTTCTCCTACTTTAATGCCTTCAGAGTCAGATATTTCACATCTCCACTGTCAGGGCCAATTCAATTGCTTTGCCCAGGCTGGCACAGGGGCGACTCTCCCAAATCCTCCAACAGATTTACTTTTGTTTCCAAAACTGGAAATTTCATAATGTTGTCCTCTGAAAATGAAGAAAGCATGCTGAGTAAGCCAGGAGAAGCAAGGCAGTAAGCAGCACCTCCTTCAGGACCTTTGCATCAGCTCCGGCCTCTAGGATCCAGCCCTGCTTAAGTTCCTGTTCTGACTTCCTTCCATATGGACAGCAATATGGACGTATGAGCCACATAAACCTTTTCTTCCCAACTTGCTTTTGGGTCATGGGATTTGATCACAGCAATAGAATCCCTAATTAAGACACCGAGTACCGTCACATCCCTCATGTCTTTTCATGTTCTTCTCACAAAATTCTGTTGTTCTGTTCATAGTCCCATAAACCCATTTAGAGTCTGGCATAGAGTAATATACACTGAAGACACATTGTAGAAATGGGTCTTGGTGCGGAATGTGGTTTTGGTATGAGGAAGGACCATGAGTGTTAACATTATTCAATCAACAGGTCCTCTGGCACAAAGGGAGTTCCTGCTGTATCCCCCCTCCTTTTAAACAATAATCGCTGGTGGACAGGATTCAGGAAAGTAAGTACAGTGTTAAGGCTTTAAAAAAGTTTCCCAAAAGAGGCCACTCTTTAAGCGGAGGTGCGCTGAATAGTCCTCTAATCGATACAGGTGCAGAGTGCTTTAACTGCATGAACACCTACACATCAGAGACATAAAATGTTAGTGAGCACCACTTGTAAGGGCCCTCTTACAGCCTAGCTGGAGCGCTCTGTGAAGAAATTAGCAGGTGTAGTTCCTGCTTGCTATTTACGAGCGGGTACATTAATTTCGATTTAAGGAGCCTCGCTTCTGCGGGAGCCCTCCACCGCCTGTCTATAATTGGATAATGTGCTTCCTGCCTAAGAGTAGCAAGAGTTGTTTCCTTCTGAAGTGAATCGATCAAGTTTTTTTTCTTCACCTTCAGCTCTCACCCTCCACCAGTTGAGGGAGCACCAGACCTCTTCATGGGATGCTGAAACAGCCTCTCCTTCTGGGACCACCCCCTAGGAATCGCTGCCTTCTCCCAGTGAGAGCCTGGCCCTATGCGCAGCAAGTCAGTTCCAACCTTCAGCTTTCACTTCACCTAGAAGTTTCATCACCGAGTTAGTCTATTAATGAGACAAATCCAAACAGGAAGTTGATTTGGTGTGGACAAGGTCAAGCAAATCCCCTATTGTGTGTGTTTGAGACAGTTTGTTGTATGGATTTGGGAGATGTCTCAAATATACGTGAGCACTGCACTGCAAGAAGAGCACACCTCCCTCGCAAACACACACACACACCCGGCACACCAAGGGGATGCCAGCTGTCCCGGTTGAGCCCTAACATGGAGAAGACACCCTGAATATGTCACACACTATTACTGTGAGGACAGTAGTCAGTTTCCTCTCTGGCAATGAGAATTTTCTCACCCTCAAGACATGCAAATGACTTTTTTCATCTGTTCTTTTTATGTTATTTGCATAATTTTCCCCTGCAAAAGTGAGAGCTGTCAAAAATTAACCATTTGGGGCTTCAACATTCAGTTCCGTGACCTTTTCCAGAGCATTAGATCTCTCTGGGGGCCTCATAACTTTGGATGTGAAAGAGTCGAGGATACTGAGAAGAGGGTGAAAGGGGGAACGATGGATGGGGATGAGCATTGAGATAAAGACACCTGGCTACATTTAAACAGCCTCTTGGTATTTATTTTTTCCTTGGATACAAAGACCATTGTTGCTCTTTCTTTCTTCCCAGCAACATTTACAGATAAGAGAAAAGGTGTCTCTGTTAGGTGTCATAGACTCTTCTGTTGATACTCTGGGTAATATAAGCCTTTTTTTTGTAAATGTGATGTTAATATAAAAAATGCTACTTGAAAAAGTACAGAGCAGCCCTCTGTTTTGCATGCTTTGGTGCATATGCTTGTGTCTGTACAAAACTGCCAGATAATGCTTATTTAGTATGAATACCACCTTTCTACAAGTCAGAGAGTTGCCCTCTGGAGGGCTGTAATAAACCTTTAAAGTCATTTTAGTGAGACAAAGGTTGATATATGTGGCAGGCTAGGGGCAAAGGCAAATCCAGCTATCTCTTTTATCGCATTGCTTTAAACATGTTTCAGCTTTAGACTCGGCTTACAAATGAGCCTGATCAGTCTAGTAATCCATCTCCCTGTGCCTTATATCTAACATGAATGCGTCTTGCAAAATCGGCTGGAGAAAGAAAATTTGCTGAAGTCCTGCAATGGCTAACACTGTGGCTAATCACCCTATAAATTATAGCCGTAGTTGGAGTTTATCCATCAGACCGGGAAAGACCAGTTTCCCCAGTGGCCTTGGTTCCTTTTCTGATTCCCAGGAGACCCACAAGCCCTCCGCATGCTCTGCCTGCACGCAGGGAGCGTTGCCTGCTAATCAGGTCAATGAATACCTCCTGGCTCCAGAGACCTGACAGGCGTCCATCACAGCAGTTAGGGAGCCTGCAAACAGTGCGAGCTCACCGAGAAACTCCCGCTAGAAAACATCGCTCAGTCCTCATTTACTCACTGGGAATCTCCAAGGATTTCAGCTGATCTTTTTCTCCCTTCAGACAGCGAGGAGCTTGGCATAAACAGAGGCAAAGGAGCAGGGCACGCTGCTACTCTGTGGGTGTTGATTGAAAACTTCGATCTGCCCACCGTTTCACGGTTGATCTGAAGGATTTCTCACTTGATCACGGAGAGTATTTCAATTAAGGTAAGTGCTGCTGTGCCTGGCTGGCTGTATCGCGCGGAATCCCTGCACGGAAAGTTCTTACTGTCTGCGCTGACATTCTGCACTGCAGTAAGTGGCTGGCTATGGCAGGGCAAGGCTTAATTTTACAAGCAAGGGTCCTGGATCAGAGCCTGTATTTGGGGATAACAGTATAATGGAGGCGGTCTTATAACATCTGATAGTTCTGCTTTTCATCATTAGAAATTAAAAGATTATATGCAAAGGTGGACGACTTTCATTGCTTCTTTAATAATTTGATTAGAGACCTGCAGGGTGTCAAGGTAACTTGATTTTGCTTGACGTTGTTTCTTGATATAAGAGAAAAAATTCAACTCAGAAACCTTTCTGGGGGTAAAGAAATTTGCAAACAATTTCTGAGATCCTGTGGCAGGTCTCTACTTCCACAATATCCCTGCACTTCTGTTAGGTTTAAGGATGCAGGACTGAATCTCTGAGAGTTTAAAAGTGTGCACGTAAGAACTTAAATTTAAATGTTTACAGTGTTTGATCAACTTTTTCAGAGAAATTAAGCTAAAGGATTGATTATTCTATAGGTGTAAGGTATAGTTCTTATACAAGATAGAAGGGGTTCTCTTATTAGATAAGCTTTGAAAAAAACACTGTTTTCTGAAATGTTTGTTGTAGGGAAGGGAATTTAAGGTTATATACAAAAATCTCAACTTTTAGGTATGTTGTTTCTGAGGTTATTTCTGTTATCCACCTACAGTGAATTGAGGTTAGCTTAACAGACATTCATAGTTTAGGGCAAAAATACACTTAGTTTCAGTAAATAATTCATCTTACTTCTGTGTGTTTTCTTCTTCTCACTTTGTGGATGGTCCCTAGAAAGGCAGTGGTAAAACTTTTTCCAATGTTAAATTGAATGATGCCAACTTTATTATTTCCTCTTTAGTTTGCACATGTAAATATAGCCTGAAGTATTATTATCATACTATGGTCAGTAAGATCAAGATAAAGAAAAATATTTTGTTCCATAAATTTACAGAGGATCTATTGATTACCACTCTTAAAAGAGAGGAGAATAGTGACTGTGTACCTTGCTATTGTGTGGGTCAATCACTATCAATCTGTTATTAAATAATTAGACACTATTTAAAGTAAAATTGCATGCTGTCACAATACTTTCTGTACTGAATTTCAATAACTAATCTGAAATATTAAAGTGCAAGCAAAATATGTAGCTGCCTTGTGTGTATCATTTGTCATGGTATCCCAAATGTGGTTTTAAAGTGATTAGTCATATTTCCCAAATGTTGATTCCACTTTCCTTCCATAGGTGTCATGAGATGGGAAATCTTATAAAGATATCAGAGCACTGTATTAATTCCCCATCCTGCTGCAGTTCCCATGGGGGCTATTCAGGCCAGTGCTGTTGCTATTGCTTCCTACACAGGAATACAATATTTGCAGAAGAACTGTAGGCTGGTGTTCTGGCTGGTTGTCTGTGTTCTCAGTCAATGCCTGAAGATAAGTTGCTCTTTCTATAGCTCCAAGATGTCTATCTCTTTGTTGGAATAGGATGGCTTCTCTAGGATTTAAAGATAACTGTGAAAAATTGTGTTCACTATAGTCACTACCCAGGATAGCCTTAATCGCCTCTATACTTCTAAGCAAAGTAGATGAAGAGTTAAATAACCAAAACGTGTTTTACATTAAATCATTTTTCATTGCTAGCGTCAGTTCTGTAGTATAGACTATCCCATGTACTAAGTTCAAGCTGGTGGCAGCATCAGGCACAGTGAACTTTCATAGGGCATTCTGATCAATGAAGTATATGGCAATCAATGAATAAGCACAGTGTGTTCTAATGTATTTATATAAACACAAAACAAAGAACTGTTATACTTGCTGTTGCCATATTCTTAAATTTCATTATAGAAACATATGAGGGAATGGAGAAATTAGGAGTTCAGGTGTGCAAGATGATTCAGCAGGTAGAAGTGTTTGCCACCAAGGCTGGGAATATGGCTTTAATTCCCATGGCCCAAATGGTGTAACAGAAAAAAAGATTCCTGCAATTTGTCTTCTCAACTCCATCTGTGAACTGTAGCACACATATGTACATGTACATTGATGCATGGATGTGCAAGCATATGCACACACATACACACACACTGAGTGGATGTAAAACAGTAAGGGAAGTTAGCTTTTATGTTAGGTAGAATGCATGTTTTACTTTTCTCCAACTTATGGTATTATTGTCACGTGTATACATCTTGGAGCTCTGTGGGATATCCGTTTTGATTTACTTGATTATAATATATTCCTTGGGCCATATCAGAAAACATTTTACGGGACACATTGACACAGAAGAAAACAGTCCCTAAAAGTAAAGAACCGTAAAGACTTCATAAAATTTAGACTGGGACGAAAGCTCAGTGGAGAGCATTTGCCTAGCATGGGTGAGTTCCTAATACCAAATCCCAACACACTCTCTCTACACCCTCACACACGTGCAAACACACACACACACACACACACACACACACACACACGTGTACACACATACACGCCTAATCATTTAAATCCAAAGTTACTTTTAGCAACCTGAGATTAAAAAAGAAGTTGAGGGTAATTCATATTCAGCCCAAAGACAAGTATAATATTAGACAATATAAAAAAATGACTATTTGAAAATGAATATGAGATGTGAACTCAAAGAAGGATAACAACAATTAATAGATTTAAATTCAATAAAGTTTGTTTCTTATGAGCTTGTGTAAACATTCTCATATGATGAAACAATGTCTGTCTATAATTTAGCAATACCTGGATTTCTATACAAAAATAGATACAATATTATTTGTTGAAAGTGGAGTGATGATAGAAAATTAATAATAAGCTGGAAAACTTAATACGATTAAGTGCCAAACCACAGTCGTCATAAAACTACAAGTGTAAGTCAGATTGTATGTCTGTGATGTGCAGTAATACCTTTTGTTCCAATTATCTGCTAAAATCTAAAAACTAGAGCATAGGACCTAGGAACTCAGATTAGCAGATGAGAGCACTTACTTGTCTTGCAAAAACAAAGTGAAGCAAAACAAAATAAAATAGATTTGTTTTCCAACATTGAAGACAAATGGCTCAAAAAAATGTCTGCAATTCAAGTTTCAGTTCCCACCTTTGGTGTGGAAAGTCCTTCTGTATAAGTGTTGCTTTTATTGGTTAATGAATAAAACTCCTTTCAGCCAATGGCTTAGTGGAGTAAAGCCAGGTGGGAAATCCAAACGAGGATGGAGAGAGAGAGAGAGAAAGAGAGAGAGAGAGAGAGAGAGAGAGAGAGAGAGAGAGAGAGAGAGAA
>NC_022021.1:38216010-38225715 GCF_000317375.1 Microtus ochrogaster
TTTACCTGTAGGCCATGACCTTATGGTGATGCAGAGATGAAAGGAAATGGATTAGTTTAGGATATAAAACCTTGCTAGAAATATGCTTACGCTATTGGCCAAACAGTACTGCAAATAATATAGTTTCTGTGTGATTATTTCAGGTCTAAGTGGCAGGGAACAAATAAACAGTCTCTGCCAACACAACTTTGGCCTCCATAGGCACCTACATGAATATGATATGCATACCTATACTTAGGAAATAATCAAAACAGATGAAATTTAAAAATCTCTTAAATCAAATTACACTATATATTTATATATTGCACAACAAAGTCCAGCAACAATTAAAAAGAAAATAAAGAATGTGTCTATATATTACACACACACACAAGCACACACACATACGCCCAAAGGTAATCTATATCAACAAGCAGAATTTTAATCATAGTTTTATTGACTGATAAATTTTTGGCCTATTCTACATTTGTGTAAACTGACAGAAAATTAATATATTAAAGCTTATATCTTATTTCTAAACTATGAGTGTCGTAAGTATAGACTTCTCTTGCAAAAATGCAGATGATGGGACACAGGTAGAAAGCATAGCTACTTCCATGAAGATTAGGTGGTCTTTACATTTTAGACCAGAAGTAAATGTGACTAGTTTCAGTCATTGCAAAAATACCTACTGACCACCTTGTCCTTACATGAAAAGCATAAAATAAAAGATACTCTCAGGGAAAATACTGGGTCTCTAAATTGCTGAATTTAAATTGCGATTGCTTTGTGGTTATTTTATGAGGGGGCTGAGATAAACTTGCAAGTCACAAAAATGACAGTCTAGAAAAATCGTATGTAAGGCTGCACATTTAAGATAGGTTAGCATACAATAAATCACCTTAGGCCAACAAACAAACAAAAAAAGAGATGGAATATTTCTGGTTTACTGTTAAGGTTAATGCAAGAAGGGTGCCTCCTTGAGGAGAGACAACAAGTCTCTGTGTCCTGTGTGTTATAATAGACATGCCATAAAATACCAAGACAATTTCCAACTTTCCCCACTTTTTTCTTATTAATGGTGTAAGCTCATTTAACTATTTCAAATTAAAAACATCTTCCTTTGCAAACTAAAACATTATAAATGACTTAATAACTTATAAAGCTATCATCCTTCTAGCCAATAGATAGGGTACATCTATAGACATATAGACATATAACCTGCATGTAACCTCACTCAAAGACTAACTCCCCTAAAGGCATGCACTTGCTCCATAGCTATGGACAATCAGTTAAGGTAGTTATGTTCTTATGTTCTTTGACATGGTCATAATTATAGCATGCAGGAGATAATGGGTCTAAGTCACTCCTAATCTGTCAAGTGTTATGAAAATGAAAATATTGTGAAAAGGAAGCATTGCTAGTCATTCATCTTCCACTTGACTTAGCTAGGAGAGATTATTGCTATGTCCTTCTGGCAGGAATAAACAGCAAGGACATAATCTCCGAGATCTGGTTCTTTACACCGCGCTCACAGCAGAACCTTTGCATTTTAAGAAAATGCAATTCCTTTCATTGGATTTCCACCGGTGAGGGAATGTGTCCTAAAGGAGTGTAATCTAGGGGTCAATTTAGAGAAAGCTTCCTACTTTGGGCAGAGGACTAAAGTAGCAATTGAAGCCTTTATTTTGATTCTTTCTGAAGAAAACTGAAAGAAGTGGAAGTTGTAAAATATAAAGTGCCAGTCTGACTGTTTTATTCAATAACTGACTGGATTGAAGGGTAGGAAAAAACTTTAACAGTCAAACTAGAGCTATATCAAAATGCACGTATAAATACTAATTTCTGCATGGTCAAGCATGAACTAAGTTTGAGTCATTGTTCAGAAACAGTCCTTGTTCAGACATGGAGCATTCACACTGGATAGTTTTCCTGGGTATCTGAATAATGAATATAGTTTGGCTATCTCAAGAATATTTAAATCCTATATAAAAACACAAATATACTTGTAGGATTTAAATAT
Organism: Microtus ochrogaster; assembly: GCF_000317375.1. Classification (NCBI taxonomy): domain Eukaryota; kingdom Metazoa; phylum Chordata; class Mammalia; order Rodentia; family Cricetidae; genus Microtus; species Microtus ochrogaster. The sequence continues at coordinate 38,218,013 of NC_022021.1, forward strand.
TCTAATTGTAACTTCTGATCAAGATACTTTTTTGGGGTTCTATCTATTTACCGATCTATACAAAGATATTCAATCATAGAGAAATATTTTCAGCAATGAAATACATTGTTTTTATATTACAAATCACATATCCTCATGATTGTCTATGTTGAAACTTATAATGAATTATAGCAGCAGATTCTTGGGTCTTGTTCCCTCTTTCTTAAGTTAGAAGGTTGAGGAAGAAAACTAAAGAAGCAAAGCTTAGAGACATGATAAAATCAGTGTACATAGAAATGGCCTAGTAGCTGGGTTCTAATTATTCCCAGGTGATGCTGATATGGAAGTGCAGAGTTGTGCTTTTCTCAACAAGCAACTTCAAAATACCAAGGGGGTGTGAAATTTCTCTAGGTGTTGTTTTTAGAATTTCTGCCTCCTGTTTTCCAATAATGTATTTCTTTGTTTCAAAATTTCATTATACTATTGTATTTGTGTGTGTGTATGTGTGTGCACACACACATGCATTTACATATGTTTGTGTGAATTTTCACGTGTATCAGGGAAGTTATTGTGGTCACAGAAAAGCAGGAATAAGATCATTCTCTCCTTCTACTATATAGGCCACATAGGACAAACGAGGGTCTTCAGGTGTTTAAGTTTGGCAGGAAGAACCTTTATGAGCTAAGCTGTCTTTGCTTATTCAACATCTTACAGTACTAACACCCACCCTCTCCAGAAGGGTGGTGCTCCTGGTTAGGAGCATATGGTAAGGCCCATATTATATGGGCTCTCATATTAGCCCATCTTCTTTCTCTAACCCATGATAGTAAAAAAGATGCAGTTTCTTTCCTAGTTGCTGCCATATAACTTCTCTAGTGTTCCTAGGCCAGGTTGATCAGGTATAGCAAGTATCTCTTCTCATCTCTGAGCCCTGATAAGAAACTGTGAACAAAGAAAACCTGGTGAAGTCTCATAATGTTTCTACATAATTCTGTATTGCTGTCATTGCTAATTTTCACTGACATGATATATGTGAGCTGACCTCTTCACCCATGTTCATCTAAATTGTGACAGACACACTGTTTGTCCTGCTTTTTAAATTCTCACGTTTACGAAGTACTGCCTGTTGTTCTCCCATGTGACAACCATGACCTCTGAGAACATACTCTGACCCCTGATGCAGAGACAATGCCTAGAATAAAATCTATCATGTATTAAGGACACCAGGAACTCACCAGAATAAACCTAGCTAGCACTCTTAGCAATAGTGGAGAGGATGCCTGAACTGGCCTTGCTCTGTAATCAGACTGGTGGCTACCCTGATTGTCATTATAAAACCTTCGTCCAAGAACTGATGGAAGCAGATGGAAAGATCCGCAAGCAAACACTTGGCTGAGTTCTGGGAGTCCAGTTGTAGAGAGAGGGAGGAGGGATTATATACAGCAAGGGGGGGTAAAGATCATGATGAGGAAACATGCAGAGACAGTTTACCCGAACTTGTGAGAACTCATTGACATTGACTGACAGCTGGGGAACCTATATGGGACATAATTAGACACTCTGAATGTGGATGACAGTTGTGTGGTGTGGTCTTTTTGTGGGGCTTCTGATATAAGATTTATCCCTGGTGCATGAACTGGCTTTTTAAAACCCATTCCCTATGGTGGAATACCATACTCAACCCTGACACAAGGAGGAGGGACTTGGTTCTGCCAGGCTTTGTTGACTGACTCCTCATGGGAGGCCTTGCCCTCTCCAAGAAATGTATGGGAAGGGGAGGAGGTGTGGAGGAAGGGGAGGAGAGTGAACTGTCGTTGGTGTGTAAAATGAATAAAACAACAACAACAACAAAAAACCCAACAGTTTTGTAAAGGAAGGAATGAGGACTACCAGATGCAGGAAGAAGGCAGGGTGGGAAATGGCAGGATCAGTGCATCTTTCTATTTCACTTCTTAGTCTTCCTACCTTTTTTTTCCTCTCAACTGGGAGTAAGCAAAACAGACTATACTCTACCGGGTGTGTCAAGTTATAAATACAGCCAGCTGATTTTCTGTTTGCACTAGTCATGCCTGAGTATCTAATAAGCATCTGGACCTTTCTGTCCTGCTTTCTAAATCCCCCCTCATGGAGACTTTTATTCTCACTTCTCCATATAGCATGTCACCATCATCGGCCACTCTCCATATGGTCACTTGCTACAGTCTTGTCCTCCACAAAAGAATGCCCAACATTATTAGGGAAATTGAAGACTGTAAATACAAATATAAATGTATATATATATATATTTTTTTTTTCTTATCTTAGAGCTTCCTGTATGGGTTGTCCTCCCTTTGTGAAGGTAACCTAACTGTTCACAAAATTCTCTATGTGCAAGGTCTGATGGCTGCACCCTCCTTTCTTAACATTTGGAGTACGCTTTATCCATGTTCTATGTGAATCGGCGAAGTCATTCCACTGTTTACTAATAAGATCTTGGTCGTTTGTTGGAGATGTTGGACATTTCTTATTCATGTCTACATCCCCAGGGACATATAGATAAATACTTGGTGAAAATATTAACTGAATTCCTTCTCAAAAATGAAGTCATTATTTTCATAAGATAGTATCTGTTTCTACTTTGACAATTTAATTGTTTCTATTTTAGAAAAATATGTTTGGCCCCCATATTATTTCTATACCATGTCAGCAAATTTAGACATTGATAATAATTAAATGAATTCAAAAGTTCCACTATGTTTATGACCACTGAACTATGTTTGTTAAATTTGAAGCAGTATATCTACTTTAAAGGCTGTGTAGATATCTTGTATTTAAGTGAACAATAGAAATTATTCATACACATTGAATAAAAGTCAATTCCAATTGGTTCCTATCTGTGAAATAATAGGATAGCATTTCTCATCCATTTGTAATCAATGAACATGAATATTTTAAGTCTTTTTTCAAAAATAACACTTTGTGGTTTCTTTTTTCTTTTGGTTTTTCGAGACAAGGTTTCTCTGTGGCTTTGGAGCCTGTCCTGGAACTAGCTCTGTAGACCAGGCTGGTTTCAAACTCCCAGAGATCCGCCTGCCTCTGCCTCCCGAGTGCTGGGATTAAAGGCGTGCGCCACCACCGCCCAGCCCAAAAAAAAATTACTTTGTGGTTTCTAATTTCATAACTCTACGATATTTATTATCATAGAACTAAATTGGTTCTTATTCCTAGCACTTATGATCTAAAGAAAAATGTGACAATCTATAGAAACTAGCTAAGCTTGTGAATCAGTAACTCCAAGCACGGCTTGAATTGTTATATGATGACCTTCCATGCGTAGGGAATGATTGCCCTGTTATACTTAATATTGCTGTAATTAAAGCTCATTTTATTTGTTGTCTTTTACATGGCATTAGGTGAAATGTTCTAAAAATCAATATCTAGCAAAGAGCAGCATAAATTCTGGAACGAATTTCTCTCACGGATATTTAGAAGCGATCTTCCCTGGAACCATAATCCTCACAAGGAAATTGCAATCCTTGCAGAAACACAGTCTGGGTCGCCTGGGTCTAGGAGTCGGGATTTTTCTAAAAGCCTTCACAAAGCACAAATGACATTTTAAATAGCTTGTCAGGAGGCGACGTGATTTTTAATGCAGGCCCACAAAATATAATGGCTTTGTGTATGTGTGTGTGTGTTTTATCAGTGCCCCTAAAGGCAAACATCTGAAAAGCAGAGAGGAGCATAATGCAAAGATAAATGAATGTTGTGGCTACTGTCTAAAAAGGAACATTTTATAAACATAACAGGGTAATAGCTCATAATAGAAAAAATAGCAAACAAGCAAACAAGTTGGACATTGTAGTTTTTATATTTCTGGTCTCCAAAGAAGTATCATTAGACATTAGGAATTTTTCCTTCCTGGATCCTGGGCCATTTTGTTTTTAAAAAACTTTTCCCACAAGAAAGTTGTGTAAAATACACTTTGATTTGGAGACATAGAAATGGAGTCTTGTCCAAATTTAAGCACAAAGTGCTTCTGTATGCAGTGATAAATGTGTCACACTAATTTCAATAAAATAGTTCAATATACTTCAAGCTGATAGCTTACATTATAATACGTCTTGGACAGTTTCAAGATATAAAGCCATGACCACTGCCCTCTCTGTGTGTATCATGATGGTTTCTGTGACCATTCATGTGTCCTAACATTAATGACTCAGTAGATGCAGCTCCTCTCTCTTGCTGTTGCTTTTCATTGCTTTTGTAGTGGCACCTGATCTAAGAAATATAATGATTTGATGCAAAAAAAATGCAGAAAGATTAAGATATTTTGCTAACCAAATTGGTTCATTCAATGGGTGATGCCTTGGAAAGATTTATACCATTGTTACCAGTACTTTGGATTCTGGTTAATGTACTTCTCAAGATCATATAAAGCTTAATATTATTTATTCAATGCCTTGAGATGGATTAGAGGAATGGAATTCAATAGTCATTAGCAGAACAGTAGGTAAGAGTCACTGGACCTTTCCTATGAAAATCTACTTACCCAGGCAACCCAGGCACTTTTATCCAGCCTCTATATACACTATAATATCAATAATATAATCTTATCCCCCCAACTCTTTCACACACATACACACACACACACACACACACACACACACACACACACACACAAATAAAAATCACTGATCCTTCCACCTAAGCTTACTCAGTTCCCCAGTAGCAGGAATTTCAAGCATACACTAGTTCACGATAGTGTAATGTTCTAATACTTTCTGGACAACTACAATCTGGATCCACATCCCACACAACTCTGTCACTGCCTGTTGAACACAGTACAGTCTGAATATCCTGAGAGTCTGTTCACCCCATCTCTTCTGACTTCAGCAAAGTGTAAAAGTTAGTGCCTCCTTAGTAATTGTCTCTGCTTCCAAGAATTTAAACATGGAAATGTGTTTAGTCTATTTTCTAGTGCTAATACCACAATACTAAGATGAAAAGAAGTTTATCTGGGCTTGAATTTCTAGGCTTGCATTTGTAGATGCCCCGGTATGAGAAGTCAGTTCTGGTTTCTGTGTCACCAACCTCCCATAGTCTTGAGGTTGCAGAGAGCACACGTGTATGTAGTACCTCTGTTTGCTCTTTATCTTCTAGTGAAGTTGCTAGAATTGAAGCAGACTATACCCCAATGATTTATCTAATTCTATTAATATTTGGATGTAGTTTGTATAATGTAATGTCTTACCATTGGTATTACATTTTCATAAAGGGACTTTTGGAGGGCACAAGTCTGTATCTAAATATTAGAAAAAGTTCATAATCATTTAAACTGCCAGATTTGATGTTGTGCTTGTGGGAATATACTACATGTTTTTGTATTTCAGGAAGAAATACCAGAGTTGGAAATATAGCTCAGCAATAGGCACTTACTTCTCACATGCAGGCTCCAGTCCAAATCCACAAAAAAGAATCTCCATAGTTAAAGACATCTTCTTGTACACTGTTCTTATAACAGTAAAAACAAGTCTGCAAATAAATAAATCATTCACTGCATAGAGAAATCAGAGATGGTGAGATGAGGATGGATAGCAAATAGAATTTCCAGAAGTGCTGGATTTACTTATCTAAGTCTCATGAGGTCATAACAGGCACACAAATGAAGGGAGTTTAAAATCCAGGATACAAAGCATATTTTACAAGACAGAAACAAATTGGTAGTCATTTAACTATCTAGACTTTAGTCATGACTCCTTCATAAAAATATAGAAAACGGCAAAAGGTCCCAAACTTGAGTTGTGAGGTATGATGAGCACCATCTGTCTCTGTCCTTCATGTTTGTAAAGATTGCTTGGTTTATACAGATATTAACTTTGAAGCAGAATTTTCAAATGTATTAGTGTATTGGAATAAATAATAACACAATGGAAAGAATAAAAACATTTTTAACCTTATGAATATTTACTTTGTGAGTGGAGAAAGAGAAAAGGTTAAGGAAAATATTTTTAATGAGCCTTAACAGTGACAGTAATGATGTGATGTGCGTACGAATGTGTGTGTGTATTCTTGTGCTCATGTGTCTGAATGAGTGTGAATATGCATGTCTGCATAATACACATACAATATAGGAAGTATATGTAATAACTTCTTTTAAATTTTTCTCTCAGAACTTTGTTATAATTATAAATAATTTATCTTGATATTAAAACTGAAGTTGAGATTGATTTTACTGTGAGGGAGATAATATTCTCTTTATTCATTTTTTTTAGTAAATGAGTTTTTCCCCACTAATTTACAAGAGCCCCACAAGAAATCTTTCATATTTTGCAGCTGACTAAAAACATATTTATATGAAAAGAAATGAAGAAGTATGTAAGAATTTCAGCAAATTTTATCCAAATTATAAATCAGGAAGAATCCTTACTTGTTGAGATACTTTATAAATTTTAAAAGTGGTGATTTTGTGTGTGTGTGTGTGTGTGTGTGTATGTGTGCATGCCTTTGTGTGTCTGTGTGTGTGTGTGTGTGTGTGTGTGTGTGTGTGTGTGTGTGTGGTGATCACCTTTGTGAAAGTTGAGACAGAAGTAAAATTACTGACGCAAACTTTTTACCGTGCAGCAGTATTTTAGGAAATAGATGATAATAACATAGCTCTCGATGACAAAGTGCTATAACATTCTTTTGCCAATACATGACCTTCATAAAATCAATAAACACCAAGATAAAGTAAAGCACAGCAAGAGCAGAAGCCATGCTACTGAAAGTCTTCCATGCCGAGTGTCTTCCTGCAAACCTGACATGTTTCTTCGCCTCCTTCATCCTCAGGCCAAAACTAGGAATATAAAAACAAGCAACATGAAAAACCGAGTTGCATTCTATGAATATCTACCCCTGATCTTGTTCCCAGAATGGTCTAGATATTGGGAAGTTGGAACTGCATAAAAAAAATTATTTGAGAAAAGAAGCAATGTTCATCACGTGAAATATTTCAAAGGAGTAAGGTCCAGGGCGATGTCAGTTTGGCAAATGCATAGTGATTTGAGTTGAGCTAGAGGGGACCGACGTGGGAATAGAGAGGGGGATGAGAGACTGCAGTGAGACCGGGGATGCCTTGGAAATTGTTCTAAGCCCAGGTTGCAGGTTTGGCTACGATTCTCAATTTCCTCTGCAGATCGGAGATTTTTTAATTCAAAGAGCTAAGAGGTTTTTGAACACTGTAAAATATCCTCTATCTACCTGAGACAAATTCAGTGTATTAATGTTGTCAGTGTGTGCCTGGTATAGCCAATGCCCCTGGGAATATATTATACTAGGTACAAGTAAGGAACATTTGATTTGTCTCTCAGACATAAAAGAAAATCTATACACATACACGCATACATATCCAACATCCACACAAGACCACATACCAGATTCACACATTCACACATGCACATTAAAGTATACACACTCACAGTGACACACACACAGGGACCTCCCATATAAACTCATACACATGTGCATGCACACACACACAGTCACCACTAAGGTTCCTTCTATGTTATATTATGTGTTGTCTTGTCTTTTTGTTGTTGTTGTTGTTGTTAGTAATACTCTAATTGAATTCCCCTGAACTTCTGGTTTTAGAACTTGTGATTAAGAAGATGCTTACAGATTCCTGTTACAATTTATCATTTATAATGCATAATGCTTCTCTCTCTCTCTCTCTCTCTCTCTCTCTCTCTCTCTCTCTCTCTCTCTCT
>NC_022021.1:38225815-38232487 GCF_000317375.1 Microtus ochrogaster
TCTGTCATATTTCCAGAAGAAAAATTGAACACTTTATCTTCAGGTTGTTGCTTCCTCACAATAACCTATGTCTGAGAAGAAGGCAAAGAGGGAGGAATAGAAACTAAATATGTTATGTTTTTTCACAAGACGATGAAACGTAAATCATTTCATGTAACAAATTTTGTGTTGACTAAACCAACTAAAGGGTTTCTTGCTTGTGTGCATTTGAAATATATAAAGCATATTGCTAGGTTCTCATAATTTTAAAGAATCAAATAAATAACTATAAAAAATATGGAGTGTATACTAGATACACTTTCTCTAAGAAAAATAATAATTGTTTTTCCTTGGCTTGCATGTGGAGAACTATAAAAAAAATTCAATGACTATGGCTCAGTGACAAAAAAAAACATGTTTTTCTTTCATTTTAATGCACTAAAATTTCAATTTGACTCTACTGTTTATGACTCTTGTTTCTTTAAGCTGTTTCCTTTCCATTTTAAATGACCTATCCTCTTGTTTTTGTATACCACAGAAAATATTATCCAACTCACAGAATATTGCATAATGCCAATGCCCAATAAATGTAATTAGCACAGTGTCAGATTTATAGAAGTCATGCAATGACTGTGAATTTTATTTTTATTACATGAACTGCATAACACTAGCCCTCGTGGTTCCGTGGCCTTCTTTTCATAATTTTTCCACATCTCTCAATTCTAGTCATCTTGGTCTTTGTCCCTGACCCTAGTTTCAACCTTGCCCCCAAGGTTTTGTAATAATTTCTCTGCTAAGAAAAACCTCTGTTTACCAGAAGGATTGAACCAACTTTTATTACAGACCTTTGGCACTTCAAATGCCTAGTACTGGGATAATAAAATTGTATCCTATCTCTATCAAACGATACTTTTATGATGACAGAGGACTTCTGGCTAGATTGCTATATCACAAACATTCAATGAGTCCCCTGGCTGTGGGTGAAGACTCCCCAGGTGCTCACTCTTTATTTTGGAAAAAAAATATTCGTATTTTTCCTCCTCTGAACTCCAGTCATCTGCAAGGTGAAACTCCTGCTGAGAAAACTCTTGAGAAATCGCAACCCCTTTGGGCAGACTGTTCCTTCCTCTTTTTTTGTCTGGTCAGTTTTTACAAAGAGATTGAACTCAACCTTACCCAGAACATACAGAACAAGTTAAAGGACTGCTGAGTTGATTTATAAGTAACATTCATAAAGAATGATAAGAAATGGGATAGAGAAAATGCAATCAAGAGCTGGAGACACATGACCTCTAGGTCAGGTACCCAAGTGTTTTCAAAATTTTCATTTATATCTGACACGGGGTTCAGGTTGCCTTTGGCAACGAGATTGCATTAAATAGGGTCTTCTAGCATAGATAACAAGCTCATGTCTACCATGTGGTCAAAGCACAACCTAGAATCAATTCTATGCAATTATCAAAGAACATTCCCTTAAATTCCTTAACTCTTGTCAGCACTGACTATGAAAACACCTACCCAACCCATTAAAAAACTATTCTTCACTTCCATTCACTAAACTCTTACTGATAGAAAAGCCAAGATCTTATATAAATTTAATTTGTATTAGCTATCCTTGATGACATTTATATATGCTATTCTGAGTTCATTAAACTGCTCTTATTTAAAACCTTATTTTCACTGTCTTGTCTTCTATGATGTCCCCTGTTCTGTTCAGATAACTTCATGTAATTTGCTCTGATAAAATTCCTACTGGCGAAATTGCACAAAGACCAATTTTTGCAAGTATTTATTTATTTGATTCGATTTGTATGGCTGTTTTGCCTTCATAAATTCATGTGCACCATGTGTGTGCCTGCTGCACATTGAGGCTAGAAAAGGTCATCTAACCCCCTGGAAATGGAATTATAGGTGATTGTGAGTCACCACATTGCTACCAAAAACCAAACCTAGATCCTATGGAAAAGCATCGGTTTCTCTTCACCGCCAAGTCATTTCTCCACAAATTTCAATCCTACAAAGAATGTGTCAGTCAGATGTGGCTAGCTCTACAAATCTCCTCACATATGATACTAAAAACATCAAAACTCAGAAGAGTAAGGAAGTTAGGAACACGAGGGGTTGGTTCACCCACTGAGACAGCGTGCCTGAGCTAATTGGAACTCACCAACTCCAGCTGGACAGGAACTGAATGAGCAAGGGACCAAACTGAACCCTTTGATTGTGGTTGACAACTGGGGCAGACTGTGGGGCCAATGATAAAGTCACTGGGATTTATCTCTACTGCATGTACTGGCTTTTTTGAGATCCTATTCTCTTTTGATGCATACCTTCCTAAGCCTGGATGTAGGGAGGAGGGCCTTGGACTTCCCACAGGGCAGTGTTCTTTGCCCTCTCTTAGGACTGGGAGGGGCTGGGGAATGGGAGAGTGGGGGACCAGGAGGGAAGTGGGAGAAGAGGAGGAAGTGGGAATTTTGATTGGTATTATTTATAAGGTAATAAAAAATGTCAAAATAAATAAAAGTCTGAATCATAAAATAAACAAAACAAAAAATCAAAACATCATGAAATGACCATTTTTCATCTAAGTCACACACATTCAAGAAACAGGCTGCCTGAATGGGAAAAATCTAAGACCTCTGCATGTGGAAGACAGTTGTGTAGCTTGCTCTGCTTCAGGGGCCCTGGGTATTGGGATCAGGATCTATTTCTGGAGCATGAATTGGCCTTCTAGAGCACATTCCCTATGGTGGGGTGGCTTCCTCAGCCTTGATACAGCCTCAGTTGAATGCATCAGGCTTTGTAGACTCCCCATGGGAGGCTTTAAGCTTTTGGAGGAATGGGTAGGGGTGGACAGGGAGTAAGCAGCAGAAGGGGAGCAGGAGGAGGCATGGGAGGGGGAATTGTGGCTAGTATGTAAAATAAATTAAAAAAAGAATTGAAGTAACACTTAATTTTGGTAAGGTAAACTAGGTTGTCTATACTATAATGTAACTACAATCAGTCTCTTGAATTTGTTACATTCTAATTCCCTCAAACATTGAAAAGATTCTTAATTTGTCATGAAATTCTGACTTAACAATAAAAAAGACCTTTTAAAAAAATAAAAAAAAAAAACAGGCTGACATTCAGAACCAGTTAGAATCCTTCTACAAAGGTTGACTGTAAGCTTATATGCAACCCTCTAAATTAGCAACGTTGTCAAAAAAAAGAACTTTTTCTGTTATTTAATATCTATAAGATTTACAATTTCAAAGACAACTTTCCAGAAATCTATTTTAAGCAAGTTACATCATTAAATATCTTTCTATTTTTTTATATCTTAATTTAATGTCTGTGTGTATGCATCTGTGTGTGTTTCTATAATGCATACTTTTGAGTACTTACACATATTCTAAAACTTGCATGTGGAACTCAGAGGAAAATTTGGAAGAATTGGTTCTCTCATTCCAGTATATGCATCCCAGAACTCAAACCCAGATTTTCAGGCTCAGCAACAGGTAACTTCACTGCCTAAACCATTATACCCACTTGATATTTATTATTTTTGTTAAATTATGAATGTATTTCTCCCAAAGAAATATTTCCAGAATATGTGAAGTTATAGTAAGTTTGTAGACATTGGGATTTACATTAATATAGGTGGCCAGAAACATTAATTTCTGCAAAATAGACAAAAGGCATGTGTAGGTTGTGACTTTATTAAAGGAACAAGTGCATATTTGTTAAATTTAAAAATTTCCCCAGCATCTGTGCTTAAATGCTAACTGTCTTCTTAAACCACCTCAATCTCTACCAGTACTGCAGTTCTGTTTTCTCCTTGAAACTTTTTATTTCATGCTTTTTTTATCCCTTTATCAATTCTGAATAATAGTTCAGGGAAGTTCTGGATCCTTTCATGGAAAAGTTGATTAATCAAAATGGCTTCAAGCCAGTTCCTGTGAGAAATGAGCAGAAAATTCACCTCTCACAGTTCCATTTTGGACTCTGAGTTATCAGTGTCTGTCAGCATCAGATTTGCTCAGGTGACATTTCCGGATGTAGGCCTGGAGAAGATGTGAAGAATAGACAAAAAGGTGCAACATGTAAGCAAGTCATGAAAATGTTAAGATTGGGCTCTCTGAAAGCAAGAGAAAGGAGGCTGCTCACTTTGAGGTTGATTTTATGCACGTATTTTTACTATAATATAAACTTTGTTAAGGAGAATAAAGTATATTCTTTTGCGATGGGTTCATCTGCAAACTGCAGCATACAAATACAGTGACATTCACCGACTTGAAATGACTGCGCATCATCTAAGTTATACCCATACAAGGCTAATAGAAAGATGATCTTATACATCTACACATGGTGAAAACTGCTTTTGTTCCAAGAAGCACTGTGGGTGCTTTTGCTGTTGCTTTTATTTCAATCCTTACTAATTGGCCCATTTGAATTAAGTTTGGACCAATGGTCATCACCCAGGACAGATGATGATGACTCAATATGAGAATTAATTACAAAAGTAATCATGTTGGCTACCTAATTATTCAAGTCTTAATTGTGACTCCGCTGGCCCAATTAGCCCAGAACACAAGGCTAATGTTAGGGATGGGTGGGTACTCAGCATCTGTGCCTAAGTGAGAGGCATCTGCTGCCAAGAAGGGCAGGGATGGTAGAGCCTGCTCACCAGCTGTGAGCAATCAGCCCTAGAGAGGCACGCAGGGCCAGCCTGAGGGATTATAGGAGGATGCTGGCTTGCTGGGGAGACATAAGAACAAAAGAGCACAAGCCTCTGTGTGTAGTAATACCAATACTCAAAGAAGAAAACAACAATATACGGCTGTTCCTTACCCTTTTTCAAGTTGATAATACTACCGAAAGAAGCAAGCTAGCTAGAAATTAAACAAAATAAAATCAATAGGCTTACATAAATTTCTTCATTACATAATACTACTAACATTTACTTGACCTATATGGTGCCTAACAAAATAAATATGTTCGAACAAGTAGATAATCAACTTTTTATGTTTAATACAATGATAATTCTATGTGTTTTTACTATTGGTCTTGACCTGAGTTGTATATACAATACAATTTTTCGGCATTTAATTCGTTTACATTTAATTATTGATTTTTATCTTTACTATGTAGAATGATTCTACTAATAATGTGATTTACTTCCAATGTTATTATTAATATTTATTAATAATGTATGTGCATATATTTGCTGAAATAAGTTAATTATTAGTGAAGGGAACAGTGGTAGGAACTAACCAGTCTGAATAGTGATGTAACTATGCAAAATTTGTACTAGATATAGATCAACTTTCCTGTTAGTTAGAGGCAGTGTCATATCCTCAAGTTTTAAAAAATGAGTTCACATATTCAAATTACAAATGAAAGTGCTTAGTTATTGAAAATGAAAAATGTCAATGTATAAGAAATATCCATATATATCTTACATCTCACTGTAATAGGGCTGATTTAAAGTTATCACAATGGTTTGGGATGTAATGACATTTTAGCAAAAATAAATACTTTTCAGGAGCTTTTCCAACATTACGTCATGTTTCAACCTCATAGCTGAATCACAGTAAGAAACCATGTTAGTTCTCTGCTCCAAAGAAAATTGCATTTCATAACTATGGTTTCTGTTTAACAGGGATAGCTGCCCATAAGGAGAGTTATTCCAAGTCAGCATTGCTTCCTAACGCAGCACAGAACAGCACCCTGCCTACTTTACAAAATCCATGCTTCCCTTGTTGCCTGTAAGGAAAATATATAAATAAGTGCTTGCCAATCTTCCTTCTAAGGGAGTTTTAATTGAGGATAATGAAACATCCCTAGCTCTGAAATGAGACTATGAAAGCCACAGAGCCCTTTAAAATGCTAATAGGCAGGAGGTTTTTATGAAAGTTTTGTGAGATTGTACATCACCGTAATGGTGTAGGTAGATGTCAACTTGTCAGAGACAGCTGCCGTGATCAGACCTGTTTCCCATTTTCATTTCTAGCGCCGTGTTGAACGAAGTGCATAGGGTATCTCCATACCGCCCCTAAGAGTTGCCGAGGAATGCCAATTAGCATTAAAAGTGTTAATTACACATTTCCTTGTTGTCTTGCCTCCATTCTTCATTTCAGTTGTATTTTCCCTGCACAATACTCTTAACTTTAAATCACAGTGACAATGCAAACAGCCCATCTAAAGTGTGACTAAGCATTCCCACCCGTTCTGGAGGGCTGCCTCGGCGGTAAGACATGAACCCAGATGCGATAACGCATGGCACTCTTTTAGCAAAGTGGAGTAAGAAATCACTTTGACAGGGCTTAGATCAAGTCTGGGTTACTAAATGTACTTTTTCTCATCCACCGACTTCAAGGTCAACGATCTTTATTTTATGTGGCGTATATCTTATGTGACAGCAGAGGAAGAAATGTGGACAGTGCAGGTTAATGCATTTGGGGTCATAATGGACTTGAAAGTGAAGAGAATCAGCCCTCTTGAGATATTCAGTTTAAAAGGAATGTTGATTTAATGGCTAAAGTTGTGGAGAATGCCAAGTGCTATGAGACGGGAGAAAGGACACCTTTCGGTTTCCTGTTAAACAGAAAGGATGTCTCTATCTTCTTTGGATGAGTTTATGGCATTAAAACATGGCTTGGAACTACTTTTTAAAGTTTTCGTTTTGTTTTGTTTGTTTTGTTTTCAGTG
>NC_022021.1:38232587-38235028 GCF_000317375.1 Microtus ochrogaster
GAGAGAGAGATCATGTGTGTGAGTACCATAGTCAGCATTTGGAGATCAGAGTAGAAATAAGGTGCTGGATTTTGCTTTCAGTCTTGGGAATGAGACTCTTGATGTTCACGGATGCATACTGATAACTAGGGATATCTCCATGGACACTTGGGAACATCTCTAGAGTCAAGTCTCTCGCCGACCCTAAAATGACTCCCTTAATTAAGATATATACTTCCCTACTCCCATATCCACCCTGCCTCCATCCCAACCATCCCATTCCCCCAAACTCTCCCCATCCTCCCCTTCTCACTTTTTTCTCCCCATTTCTCATTACCCTGACCCTATCCCCACCCTCAAGTTTCCAATTTTTGCCTGGCAATCTTGTCTCCTTCCAATATCAGGAGGATAACTGCCCTGAAGCCGCTAAGGGATTCTACCTCCCATTTCCACTTAGAAGTTCTAGCATTACAGATGACTGTGTCTACACCATGCTTTACATCGGTTCTGAGAATCTGAACTCAGGTCCTCATGCTTGTTGGGCAAACATTTACCCAGAGACATCTCCCTAGCCTTCTATGGTTATTGTTTATTGAAGTTCTTTCCACTTAAGGGATGAAAGGCAGACATTTCCATGTCTCAGATAAACGTGTTGATCTCTGGGATTTGGGATGACAGGTGACTTTCTTCAGCCTCATCACTTGCTGGCAGCTTTAGAATCATTCAAGCCAAGGTCCCAGAAACTGGCCTGTGGGAATGTTTGCCTAAGAAAAATCAGTAGTGAATAAGTAATACTAATTAGTGACACCAGTGGTTTATATGAACAGAAGTGCCAAAGAGATAAACTAGTTAATCAGTCAGCAGATCTAGTTAGAAGACCTAGTTACTTAGACTGACAGTATGCCTTTATAATTAAGATGTGTATGCATTTCCCTCCTTCATTATAATATTCCTAAATAGGACTTCTATTTGATTTAATGGGTTTAAACTTTAAATACATTGAAAAAGACGGGACATTAGGTTTATCCTCTAAAATTAGAATATTTTAGAAAAATTTACTCAGATACTTTTTATTAATAAACCTTGAATTATTAAATACCTTTCAAATTATACATTCATATCCATCTATTACCAAATTGCAATTATAGATATTTAAATTTCCATCAACTGAATGATTAAAAATGTGTCTACTATAGGTATATAAAGAACAAGCTATAAGTCACATGTATGGAAATTCCGTGATGTTTTCCCATAAAGTATCTATTTCAAAAAGTTTTTAGGGGCTGGAGAGATGGCTCAGAGGTTGAGAACATTGCCTGCTCTTCCAAAGGTCCTGAGTTCAATTCCCAGCAACCACATGGTGGCTCACAACCATCTGTAATGGTGTCTGGTATCCTCTTCTGGCCTGCAGGCATACACAAGAGAGAATATTGTATACATAATAAATAAATATTTAAAAAATAAATAAAAAGTTTTTAAAAGTTTATTTACAATCAAACAAAAAGGTTAAATGTATACTTGGAAATAAACTTTAGATCTCCTCGATAGCATCAAGTCACCAGAGTGAAGTCAAAAGATAACAATATTAAATTTCATTTGAAGAGTTTAATAAATGACAATAGTACTACCTTTAACATTTTTACACAGCTGTGTATTGTAGACTGTCTTCGAAAGAGACTGACTTGTTTTTCTTAGATTTTATGCTGTGATTGTTAGAAGTTAGTATAAAATTAGAATTTGTAATAATGGAAGGTACGTGGCCATAAATCCTACCCCAAGAAGCTTAAGGAAACTTAAATTCCCTGGGACGAGATCCAGTGAATTCCTGTTAGGTAATTTAGAATCACAGAAATGACTCAGGTGTCTCAATGATTTGTCTTGGAATTATACAAGATTCAAATTTAATTTCGAGTTTGAATTTGCTATAAAGTCCTTCAACATTACTGCAAAACAAGCAGCAGTATTTTCAAGTAATGGTATTAGATTATCCAAATATTAGTTTGTAAGTGCAGCTCAGTAGTAGAACATATCTACTCTCGAGATTAGTCTTTTGTGTAAAACCAAAGCAAAAATATTAAAATTTACAGACAGATCTATATGGGTACAAAATGCTACTAGCTCTTACTTCTCTATAAAAATAATAGTAAAGAAAGAGACCATGGATTTTATGTAGTGAGAAAAGGGTATTACTGTATGGGAGCAGTTGAAAGAAGGAGGAGAAATGAAGCAAATATAGAAAACATGACATTTGGAAACACGTGGAGTTTATTTTTGAAGCTAAGCAAAGAGGGGGGGTCTTATGTGTAAAGAATAGTAGAGGAGGAAGTATCCATGTAATATCTTGAGAATGGGTATCACAACAATAACAAATTTAAATTCCCATTATATGGTAGAAGTTTTGCTAATAAGAGTAAATTTTAAGAAAAACTTCAGGGTAGTCTTACTTTCACTGTAGAGAAGTG
>NC_022021.1:38235645-38245885 GCF_000317375.1 Microtus ochrogaster
CAGTACCAAAGACCCCAATGTGAAGAAGATTCATGTTCAAATGTGTATATTTTCTGTTTTTCTATTACATGTTTTCTTTGTTTCAGATCTCAGTTCATTATTGTGCAAATTCATAGAACAAAAGCAGTCACTCTCTGTTTGCTTTTGGCAACAAGTTGAACAGCTACTAAGATTGGAAACTGGTACCCAAGGAAAAGGTCTTGCTGAAGTTATTGAGGAGGAAATGAAGAAGGAGCCCTAGGCAAGGCATGCATACTATACTGATGTCATATAGTCTTGAAAGTCAGCTTAGTTAAAGGTGTTATTGTAAATGTTACAAATGACATATATTTGACAGGGAAACACTAGTTTTAGTTTTTAAAACAGGGTCAACTTTGTGAGTCCATTTCATTACATTCTTCTTATTTGCAAATCTATCCAGAGCAAAAGGTATTTCATTAGCTCCTACTCAGATATGATGCACTAATTATTTAAATATATTATTTTTCTTTCCACGCAGACAATATTTGTCATGGTTGCTGACTTAGTAAGGAAAATTGAGATATCACATTTCTTGACTCATGTCACTATCTTAGTAGGTGGAAGACTAGGTACAAGTTTGTGTCATTTTAGCTTTGAATATGTTTTCATTTGTCCAACACTAGGCTCTTTGCTGACTAGCTAAGCTTCAGATATAAAGTCAGAAAATAAAAAATAAGTCAATAATTTCTCATGCTTCTCTAGTATTTATCACAAAGATTATATTATCCATAGCTCTCAGCTTCTTTATTTGGATGTATAGGATATAGATCAGATTTCATAATTGTTTTATCATTATATGTTGCAGATGTGGCACTATAAAGGCAAGACAATCAGCTATCAAACAGAATGATTGCAGTTTTGGTGATGCTAGTTTATATCTTAATAAAAATCCAATTAAAAATTGTAGTATTTTCAATAGTCTAGAGAAGGTTCATAAAGTGATTATCTTGCTTAAAGACTTTATCAGCCATATAAGCATATACACCCTGCACTCCAACCCCCTCTCAAAATGCAATTAAGAATTAGGTGAATTTTTGTGGTTTGGGCAGATTGGTGAGATACTTCTCCATGTATCAATTCAGTTTCATAAGTAGGAAATGTAGCCATTAAATTCAAAGCTTCTGTTCAATGTACTGAGAACTGTGTACCCCTATTTCCAACCTAAGAAGGCAAAGGTGTCAGGTTAGGCATTCACATAAAAGATTTGTTTATTACCTGTGCCATCTATGAAGTCATTTGTATGTGACGCAGAAAGTTTGTGGAAGTCAAATTATAGAGAACTACCAAGCGGTCTAGCAAATAAAGTATGTGTTCAACATTTTACTATTTCTGAATTGGATTCATCTGTTAGAACCTACTTCCCACATAGCAGCCTGAGATCACCTATACATGTTGAACTTGACACTTCGGTTTCCTTGTGACAGTTGCTTCTTATGACGACTAATACCTATGGCCTGTATTTGCTTAGTGAAGTAATGCTTCTCATTTTTTTTAAAAAAATTTAAAAGATTTAAGATAAGGTCTGTAAAATTTCCACTAAATATCTCCCTAAGACTCTTATGGGTAGGGATTTATATACAGTGTTAATAGAAAGTTATATTGTTACATAAATTTGATTTTTTATGTTTTTAATGCCCTTATATGACTAGACAAGACTCTTTAGTTTTATCTAGTGGAAACATTAAAAGCAACCAAATTAAACATTTTGAAGGTATCTTGACCACAGAAGCTAAGTACATAAACCATAATTTTTAGATTTAATTAAACTTCTAACTAAATAACAAACTTTAAGTTCTAAAAAACAAGTTGCTTTAGAAAAGTAACAATTTGAATTAACATTTGCATTGCAATAATTAACTTCTGAAACATTGAATTAGTCTTCTAACTTTACAATAATGAGAAATGGATCATGGTTTTTATTTATTTTCAATTACATTAAGATGAAAAAAATCTAAAAAAGTTTTTAGTGATTTCTATTTATAGCATAAACCTTTTTAAAAAACTATATAAAAGCAATTAAACTGCCTCCACAAAAATTTCTTGTAGTGTGTCATTAACCTTTATTTGAAAACAAAACAAATAATTACAATAAAATTAATTGTTTCTCCATATTCATTTTCTTTAGGGAAGTGAAACCATGGATATATAAGTGTAGCAAGGTTAATACTTCTGATTTAAAAAAAATGCATGAATGTGAGATGCTATTTCATTAGAGGATCTTATTGCTTTCATTTTCTATTGTCTGTGATCTTCCAATAAAAGTTCTAAACAGTTATAACACATTTTAACCCTACAAAAACAAGTTTAGTCAAACCCTGAGTTTCAAATTTAGAGGTCTGAATTTGAACTTAGTTTCATTTGAATTGTGAGCTGCTGAAGCCATGTCAAAGGCTGACTTTTGGTGGTTAGACAATTAATGCTATTTACAAATGCCAAAATTTCTGATATACTTAATATTAAAATATAAATCTGCTGTATGAAATGCACTTTAAAGATTCATCACTCGTATTAGTTTAATAATACTGATTGCCCAGTAGCCAGGCAGGAAGGATAGGTGAAGCAACCAGACAAGGGGAGTTCTGGGAGGAGGAAAGGCTCAGTCTGCCATCCTCACCCAGATGCAAAGGAAGCAGGATGAGAATGCTTCCCTGATAATAGGTACCAAACCATGTGGCTAAAACAGAAAGGAATTATGGATTAACTTAAGTTGTAAGAGCTAGCTCTTAAAGATGAGCCTGTGTCAATAGACCAACCAGTTTATAATTACTTTAAACCTCTGTGTGTTTCACTGGGACTGAACAGCTGTAGAACCAGACAGGCAGAAACTTCTGTCCACACAAATCAAGTCTGAAAAGAAGATACTTTTGCATTAATATTGGATGGATTCATAATTCTCAAATTTGGACTAATACTATATTGGATACAACAGAATCCAAATACAATGTTAATTATGTGTCTCACTCAAGTTTTCAAATTAAAACAATGGAAAATACCTATATTTTGCAGTCAGTGTGTGTGTGTGTGTGTGTGTGTGTATGTGTGTGTGTGTGTGTGTGTGTGTGTTTTACTATTGTAAATTGCTGCAACATTTCATAATGACTTCTGGGTAATACACATTAAGTGTTCTATGTTTATTCAGCAATTTCAACAACTAATAACTATAAAATCATACAATGGCAAAGGATTAAGATGTGTAAAGTATAAAGAGCTACCCATTTTTATAGCAGATAAATATCTTTAAAGTTATTTTTATAACATAAATTTCTTTGAAGTTAAAAATATGAGGATAATGAAAAATAATTTCCTTAGAAGTATTAGCATCCTTCCAACAAGTGTTGATCACTTGAGGATAATTATTAACCTTTTTAAAAATAATATAGCCACATTGTTCACAATACATTACTCATAATAACTAAAGAAAGACTTTTGTGATCATGGCAGTAATTAAATTGGTGATGTCCCAGGATACCGTCAGCATTTCAGTTGAGGCCACCCTGGGTAGTACCATCTGTAGCAGCTTATCCTGACATTTTCCTTGGCTCTAAGCTGAAATATAGAAAAAAATAAAACCTGAAATTCTAAAGAGATTATCATTCTGCAGATATAAAAGTGTGATCAATTCACATTACAAGAATGAAAGGAACCCTTGCTATTTAGTGTAGGGCAAAGATTCTTGTTTCCCTGAAGAGAAAAATGATAGCATGGTAGTACAGAATGTCACCAGTGGGAAGTAAGCTGGAGTCACATCACTTCACTTGGTCTGAATGTGAAATGTTCACTAAATGCTCAGGTATTTTGACAATTGGTAGCACTGCTTCAATAATTTATAAAACCATTGAAGTACTAGGAAGGGCTTTCAGAAATATGCCATTAGATTTAATCCTCTAAGGGTTATAGGCTATCTTGTCTTTGGTCCAAGTTTCCTTCTTCCTGATTTACCAAGATGTGGAAAAGTTAAGCCAAAAGATTTTGCTGTTGAAGAATAAGCTGTGTTAGTCACCACGCCATTGCCCAACTTGTTGAGTTGAAATTACAAGCAAAAGTAAATGCTTATTCCTTCAACTGAGCCACATATTATTCACAGCCATGATAAAAGTGACCAAACCCTCTTTTTCAGATGTGGTGGCATTTACTATTTTAATCTAACCTTCTATCCCCTTTATCCCTTTTCTAGTTATTAAAGGTCAAACTCAGGGATTGATGTAGGCTAAGCAAGTGGTCTATGGAGTTACATTCTTAGCCTTATTTTACTTTTTTTTTATTATTGTACTAAAGACTCTGCAGAGTTGTTTAAGCTGGCTTTTAATTAATTATATATTCATCATAGTTAGGTACTCATTGGATGTTGGGAAAGGTAAAAAGGAAAACTAACTAAGGATTTTAAATTGAAGAAAAGAAGAATCATGTCTCCCACCCACAATGCTAATTAAATGTTTTGGAGAGTGGGCATCTCTTCACTCTGTGTTAGTCTTACAGAGTAAGCTCAGTCATGACTGTACCCTCAGAGTCTGAGATCCAGCACTTTAGTACTAAATGCTAAATGATGAAATCAAAACTCCCTTTTATCGTTTTCAAATCAAATTTCATATACCTTAAAATAGTACACCTAAATTGTGGCCTGTCATTGGCACTTTCCCTTTTTATTGTGACTACCTTCATATATGGACTTCTCCTTTGCTTGAGACGGTCCTAAAGAAACTGTGTTCCCTTGATGTGTAGTACCATTTCATTTTTCTATTGTTTTAGCAAATTCTTATTTTTTCCAATTGGTTTTGTACTAATTTCCATTTTAATACGAATTTGTATAGGAATATTTGGCTATAAATTACAATTACTAAAACGGTGTGTCACATGGGAGGGTAACACATATTAATTTTTTTATGTAACTAGAATGATCAGAGAATTTATTCAGCCTAAAAAATAAATGAAAAAAATATGTTTTATAGAAGTTTTGCAAAATTGTGCATTTCCCACTATAGTTAAAATGACTTAATGACTGAGAAATAAACATGTTTGGGGGAATCAAATGACTGTGGATTTAATATAGATTTTAAATTATATTTTGGTCCAACTTTCAATGTATTCCTGCATAAAAAACATGCATTTCATTTTAAAATTACTGTTTATGGTAAAGGTGATCACTAAGAAAGGACGTCAATAAAGTCCTCAGAATTTGATTTGATACTCATTCAGTGTTACATATTCTTAAGATAGAATAAATGAAAATTCAGAAGCTGTAAATTATGGGAGCAAAATCTACATCTTCACAAATGAATTAATACCAAACATACACTTGTAATTATGTATGTACAAATGAAATATATTTTATGATTTTAATTATTCATGACCTACTTTGTGTAGGACATTTGCTAATTGCACATCTTCATTAATAAAACCTTTGCTTGTGTACATTGGCTCAGTCTCTACCTGTCCTCAAGACAAATGGTATTGACTAATTCCTGTGGTTCACTTAATAAGTTAGGTAAAGCTCCATTTGTATTCATTATGGTGAGGACTAGTCATCCCATTTCTTACCTAGGGCTCTGTCAGAGTCAATTTCTCAGATCATGATTTACATCTGATGTCTCACTAAATTCTAGACAAATAATTTTGATAGATTTAGACAAGTTATTAAATATGCCATAAGATCTTCAACTAAAAAGTTTTCCATATCAATATTGTGCAACATGTATCCATACCATCATACACATTGCTTGTAGTTCTCTTGTTTTTTACTTGCTATTTACTATTAAACTATATGAAAGTCAAACCAAACATTTTAAAAGTATTTACAAAGCACAATGCAATTTCCCAAATGTTAAAGGAAATTCCAATTGCAAATAAAGATAGAAGCATGTGTTTAGAATATTGTAATGAGGACACCATGATATTTAGTTACAATCTAATTTCATTTTCTTTAAATGTGCAGAGAAAATAATGTACTATAATTTACTATAATTGCCTTTTGTCTAAAGAATGTGGTTGATATCAGTTCTCAGTTTAACTTTTCTTAATATTATGTGAAGTTAAAATAACAATATATTTTGAAATTATTTTGTGATTTATCACTCATAATGCTACTAAGATTTTAATGTATGTGTCAAAATGCCTACCCTGCTAAGAAATCAATGGATAGTGATACTTATAATGTTTATGGGTAACGTGGCATATACTATCAATTTTACATTGAGTGGCATGCTACATGTTAACTTTTATAACCTCAACACTTTTTTTTTAGTTGAGAGTTACCAAAATCTTTTGACTGGAATTCTTTGCTATATAATATGTATTGTACTGAAGTAAATTATTTGACCATGGGAAATGCTGCAAAATTATGCATTATGCAAATGTTAGCTGTATCTTTATTATCTTAGTAGAGTAGAAGGAACAATATAATTACACAAATAGCTAGAGCGCATAACAGACTTCACACTGTAATAAAAAACAGTGCAAATTACATCTTACCATCTCCTAGAAGGAAAACATTAACCAGTGTTTTAAAGTAGAGAGGAAGAATGCTTCAAAATGTTTGTTACAACTCATGTAGAAGGCTAGTCATAGACATCCCTAGACCACTCGAAGTTGGTCAGATATGTATATTTGTAGTGTATGAGTACTTACACACACTCAATATAAATTATTACACTGAAAACTAAATGAACTTGGATGTAAAAGTGTAAAGAAAATGGAATCTATATTTGGCAAGGCACATTAGTTGCTGTTTGTGTGTGGTTTGGTTTACTACACATGGTGACTTGATTTCTAAACGGTCATATACAACCACATGAATATTGAGTCTGATGTATGTATTTGCACTTGAAAATTAATTGTGGGACACCTTTAGAATTATAGAACAAGGTAAACAAATGTCATTTAGAAGTGCCACAGAATCCACAGAACTAAAACTCCAATTAATTAGGACCTGGAAACATGTATATTAAATAAAATATGTTTTATTTAATATATTATATATCTTATGTATATTGCAAAATAATTATTAAATACATTTGATTTTACTTTAGAGAAACTAAGAATTTAAAGAGAAAAATGAAGTATACTCAATAAAACACTGGGATAATAGCAAACTCTACACAGTTGCCTATTCAGTAAATACTGCTGAAATACTTCCTACTCAGTGGATGCTAATCTTACTCAGAAACTAACATATATTTATTAGTTATTGTACTCTGAAATTCAGAGCTTTAGTCCGTGATGAAGGGAGTAGGTCTAGATTAATTTAGCTACCTGTGGAAATTTTATTTTCCGTGGTATTAATTTTAGAAATATCCACAAACTTAAGTTTTTATCCCTTGAAAATCTAAAAGGATTTAAAGAGAGCTTTTAATGGGAAACAAGGGAAGCTAAGGGTTCCTTTGACTTGTGGATGGCCACATGGATCTATGGGGGAGGGTGGAACTGCTTCAGTCATTCGCAAAAGGGAAATGAAGGCAGAGATACCGTGCTGAGGATTTCACAGACAATGATGGAATGACTTTATCTGCATTAGAAATTAAACCACTGAAGGCCTGGAGAGATAATATTTGATCTTTGAGGCGATCAAAGTCAAGTTCCCAGATATCATGTTGTATAGCTCATAAAACCATTTGTAACTCTTGTTCTAAGGGATCCAACAAAACTTCTGGTCTCTTTTTATTAATAGACTAAATTTCATGGTTCTTTGGTCTTTCAGTTTGAGAACCAAAAATTTGCTTTATTATTTAAATCACTATGATGAGGTTTTCTTTTATTTATTGACCAAATTATCACAGTTGATATGTGTCTATCTCATTTGAACATGCTAACAGCTCATTCAGTATTTTTTTAATCTTATTTTATGTTTATTTTAAAAAGTAAGACATCTAAACACAAGATTCAACTGAAATCACCATACAAGGACCAGTTAGTTATGGAAGGCTCATTATTCAAAATGAAACTGCCTTTATTTAGACTAACACGTTCTTACACTACTTTTCTTTGTATCTCAAACCATCTTGAATGTTTCCCCCCCACCCCATGGGCAAGTTTCCTGAACTAACCTCTCATGATTGTCTTCAAGGAGATAAATAATAGATCACAAATAATGTATACTTTCTTGAACAAAGCAATGAATAGAATACAAATGTAAATATAGGGGAAGTCAATATAAAACAGTTGTTCCCATGAATTGAGTGACATTATTGTGTTATGGCTCCAAAATTTGCTATTGATATTGTTTGGGTGAATCATTAAAATTTCAGTGTACTGGTCTGTTTTATAAATTACTAAAGAGTAAAAAAAAAATAGTACCTACTTAGATTATTTTGAAAGTGAAACACCTATTAAATAATCTGGCAGCAAGTGTGCATCATTAAACATGTAACTGATCTTCACTGACAATTGCCCTTTGTTTAGCTCATTCACAATACAATATTCACAAACATATTACAGGGGAGATATTTTAAAATCAATATGTATTCACTCACATTATTACAATAATTTTCCTTGTAATCATAGGGCAGTCAGTCAGAAACAACATCACAGCAATATCTTATATTATCAATGGTTAATAGCCATATCGTATATTTATTCTAAGTAGCTCGAGGCACTTAATGGAGATTACACAATTACTCATTACAGATCTCTGAGTTATCACATCAGTGCAAGTGATAATGATACCAATATAAAAAACTAGTGAGTGCTTGCAAAATTCTGATGCTTTTTTGAAACAAGGGTCCAGGAATAGAAGCATAGTCCTGATACCCTGTTAAGTGGTTATATCAATCATGATAGTCCTGGAACTAAATATACTGAAATTGTGTCTTTCCAAATAACGTGCAAGCACGTCTACTTTGAACCCCTAAGACTGGAAGGAACAAAGGATTGCGGGCTTCACAGAGAGCCTATTTTCAAGTGTCTACCAAGCAACATTTTGGGGTTCGATAATTAGACATTCCAAAAGCTTAATAAACTTTTGACAACTGTAGTTTTGTTACTATTTTAGTTAACAGTAACTACTAACAGAATGAGTAAAACAAGAAAAACATGAATGTCATAACTCAATTCAAAGGACAGTCAGAAGGAAAAGTTTATTATTAACATCATGATTACCACAGAGAATGCACTAACCACTCTCAGATCCAAACACTCTGTGGCTCTGTTACCAAGACGTGCATGGTGTTATACGGAAATAGATGGAATTGGAAGATAAGTAACATTATGAGTTGCTCAGCATTTTAGTAACAACATTTGTAAGTTTGAAGCTTCAGAACTCTCCCACAGCTCCACTTCCCATTGAGACAGACAAAAGAAATCAATTGTGTGATTTAATTCCTGAAAATGGATAAGCCGAGAAAAGCCAGAACAACTGAAAGATCTTGTGATGTTTTTATTCTAAATACTAATGATTTCAATGAAATATTTTGAGGAAAATTAGGCATGGCTATGCTTCGCCTTTACCCAGAAGTATTTTTATTTTTCTAAAATTAATTTTTCTGACCCTTTTATGTATGCAATTCTTCAGCAAATTTCTCACTTTCAGAGTTTGCTTAAGTATAATGTTTGGACAAATAACAGGAAACAAAGACAATAAAGGCAAATAAAACTTAGTGGGTTATTCCAATTACTTTCACTTTACAAATGGTAGTGTTAGTTCACAAAGAAATGGAATTTTCATAGACACTTAGAAGTAGTACAATAGGTTAATAGAAAAGATGTTTTATTTTGTTTTGTAGTCTTATGAGTTTCTTACTTTATTGAAAAAACTACTTTCTGCCATGAAATAAATCATGATTACAGTTTCCCTTCCCTCTCTTCTTTCGGGTTGCTCCCCACCTCCACTCCCATACAGTCCTACCCCCTTTTTGACTCTTGTTAGATAACAAGCGAGTTGTCTTCTAAGGTAAATTATGAAAAAATAATAATATAAAGCAAAAATAACACTTCAGAATAGGTCAAAACCAACAGTAACATTCCTGAGTTTGAGAACGAGGAGCTTTCTAAAAAAAAAAAAAATCTTTTACCTAGGATGATAAAAATATTTTTGCTATTTCTGGACTTGAGCCAAAAACATAACTACCTATTAAATATGTGATATCAAACAACTAGATTTATTTTCTTATAATTTCAATACCTTTCAATAAGGATATCTCAGTAGGGTAAGAGATGAAATAGAATAAAAATGGGATGTTATTTATAAAAGAATTAACATTATGTTGGTCAAGGAAGTGAATCCCCAAACAAT
>NC_022021.1:38246472-38264768 GCF_000317375.1 Microtus ochrogaster
TATCTATCTATCTATCTATCTATCTATCTATCTATCTATCTATCTACCTACTTATCTATCTACCTACTTATCTATCTATCTATCTATCTATCTATCTATCTATCTATCCATCCATCTACTTATCTATCCATCCTTCTATCTGCATTCATAATCACAGAAAGAGAAAACAGGAGGAACGTAGAAGTAGAAAAGTGACACACATATACACACAGGGGGGGCGAAGGGAGGGATGGAGAGACAGACAGACAGACAGACAGACAGACAGGCAGGCAGGCAGGCAGGCAGGCAGGCAGGCAGAGACAGAATAAGAAAGAGAAAGAGGGAATTGGATAGATCAAGATCAGAAAACAAGAAACAGAGAAGACAAAGCATCCCAAAAAGTGTCACTGCATTCTGGCCTGACAGAGAAGCATGTTCTCTTCTGTAGTGAAGTGCAGTTGTCACTAGGAGTTCACAAAAGAAGATGTATATCTCAAGGTGAGGGATCATGTTTCTTTGCTGTTCATTTGTGTATTGTAAGTCCCATGCGTGTATTATTATTTACCATGGTTATTCTTTGAAGAAATATATTTGAGTCTTTATTTTTATATTCCAAATGTATCAGAGAGTAAACTACATAACTCAAATCAGTACTGGAATAATGCTCAAAAGAAATATTTGTTCACATGTAAAAGCTGTAAGGACAAACAGTAAGGAAAGAAAAAGAAAAGTGAAAGTCACATAAACAAATGACAAACATAGATTATTAGTCCTTAACTTTAGTATAATGTGAAAAAAACTAAGGAGTGATACCTGCTATTACTTCATAAATGTGTTATCCTCTTGCTTTGTCAGACTCTAATGCATGCTGAGTGTTGTTTTAAAAATAAGTGT
Organism: Microtus ochrogaster; assembly: GCF_000317375.1. Lineage (NCBI taxonomy): Eukaryota > Metazoa > Chordata > Mammalia > Rodentia > Cricetidae > Microtus > Microtus ochrogaster. Next base: position 38,247,346 of record NC_022021.1, read on the forward strand.
TCCCCTTCAGGTAGTGTAACACATAAAACTCGATAAGTGACTCTAATGACAGGAAATTGAGCAATTTCTGTATAAACATACACATACATATAAACATGGTGTGACAAGTCATTCTAGCTAGAACACATGTGATGTTGGAATGTACTCCACAATAATTTGAGAAAGACAGAGAAGAGGTATAGAAAGAGACTATATTTCATATCCACTTTCATATGTGCCATTTACATGCCTAAGAAGGGAAACGATGACCCTATCGATACCTTGAATACCTGAAACTGTATTCATTCTAATGCTGAGAAAAGAGATGAAGAAAATCAAGGTATTTGTGAAAGAATTAGGCTATTCTTTGAACTAGTAATATTCATATGTCAACAGAAAATTATTATAGTGAAAGATATACTCTTGATCCTACTCTAATTTCATTAATACCTAAAAGTAATAAGAAGACTCATGTAAAATTCATAAATGGAAACACTGACGCCGATTGCTCTAGTTCATATCTTGAGCCTTTCTCAAATGTTCATGCAAACAGTGGGTTTATGCTGTGATTTTGGATATGTTGAAAATTTTGAAGGTAGGAAATGCTTAGGGAGGACTGTAGAACATGACCTCTTTATTGATCATACCACCCAACGGAATAGCATATACCCCACCATTGCCATTTGTACCCCCTTGAGGGTCCAGAGTTCTGAAACAATTCCTCTTAGACTGGGACATCAGCATTGTGAGGAAAGTCTACATCTCTTCTCCACATGTGAATTACATCATCTATTTTATATTGATGTAACAGTTATTAGTGTAAAAATATAAAGTTATATGCAGTGTTCATAACAATATCATCAGTTTATGTTAATACATATAATATTTATTTGCTAAAGTAAAATTAAAGTTTTAAACTATGTGTTTCCAAAGACAAATGCCCATGCTTTCTCTTTGTATGGTTTATTCCAGGTCTAGAGAACAGAAATAGGGCATGCCAGAACTGTTGGATCCAAAGAGCTATATATTTGAAGAACTTGTCATGATAAACAAAAATCAAAGCTTTTAAAGTTATAACTCCCCAGAGTAGGAACAAAGCAAGGACGCCAGCACCATTACCTTTGTCAAAATCTGTCCATGGCATTAAACTTTTCAATCTGCTTTGGCTTGGCAGTGTAAGTCATTCTGATTCCCAGGAGTATCTTTTGTTCAGCAAGTCACTGGCTGTGTGAGTGATGTGCTTGATTGGCATTTATATATTTATATATTCTGCTGCTTAGCATCATTCATGTGACCGGGGCACCTCAGAACTCTCACACACTGTCTCGAAAATACGTCTTTTCCTATTTGAACTCCTGATCAAAATGTGGTTAATATAAGAAAGTGGAGATATCAGTTTTCTCATATAAAACACATGTTCCTGTTTTATTTTTGTTTTTGTTTTATTGTTGTTGATTGCTTCTTTTTTGTTGTTGTTGTTTTTTGGTGCAAAAAGTTTATTTGGGAGGCAACTCCAGGAAGTAGAACAGGGAAGTGAGACCAGGAAGGAAGGGAGCCACAAAGGCTGTGTGAATGAACAGGAATCCCTGTGCCCATTTGAGGTGAATTCTATTGGGATCCTCTGCCTGAGGCAATCCTTAGCATTGTCCTCATTCAATGCCATGCCAGTTTAGAGTGTGCATTCAATGAGTTTTGATGGGTTAAGGACCATCCCCAGGGAAGCTGTCAACTCCCTGGGACGTCTCTGCTTGTCTGTGTGTAAGCCGAATGTGAATGTCCTGAATGCAGTGGCAAGTTAAAAGGCCTGAGAACAGAGGGGCCCAATGGGGATCCTAAGAGCATCATTGTCTTAGGCTTCTGTTGCTCTGAAGAGACATCATGCTCACAGCAACTCTTATAGAGGAAAGCATTTAATTGGGGCTCAATTACAGCTTCAGGTTTAGTCTGTTATCATCATGGAAGGAAGTGCAGTGTTAGACATGGTGCTGGAGCGGTAACTGAGAGTTCTACATCTGGATCTGCAGGTAGCAAGAAGAGAAAGACTAGGCCTGGCATGGCCTTTTGAAACCTCAAAACACGTTTTATATGTGATATGGGAATAGGATGGAGTTGCAGACCTGAAATACTACCATCAAGTAATGTAGTAATTGGAGCGGCGGGGCTGTGTCCCCAGCACCCCGGCCGCACCCCGGATGCCTGGCTAGCTTATGCCCCGAAATAATTACACGGACACTGTATTCTTTTAATCACTGCTTGGCCCATTTCTATCTAGCCTCTTTTAGGCTAACTCTCGCACCTGGACTAGCCGATCTCTAATAATCTGCTGTAGCCCACAAGGTGGCTTACCAGGGAGATTCTAACCTACATCCATCCTGGGTGGGAGCTTCATCGGGTGTCTCTGCCCGGGAGCGGGCAGCATGGCGTCTCTCTGAGGCGTCTGCTCCCGAGAGGAGAGCTGTCAAGTCTGAGCTCACTTCCTCTTCCTCCCAGCATTCTGTTCTGTTTACTCTACCCACCTATGTTCTAACCAATGAGGGCAAGCAGCTTCTTTATTTAATTAACCAATGACCTTCCACCATCAAAGTAAGAGTGACCGAATGATGCTGAGTATGCAGACAGGCTGGGCAACATAAAAACCTGTGTCAGAAAAACAAACAAAAATGATATCTGAGGAGAAAGGCTGAATCTTGGTTCCATTTCTTATATTTGGGTAAAAAGGTGTATTCTTACTAACATTTCATATTGGAACATAAAAAGTGAATTATAACAAGTAAAGATTTTTCTGATAGTAAAGTGGATATTTGCATAAGTTTACTTATTAAAAAAATACTTAGAAATAATTAAAAATAATTTGTCCAAATATTTTACTCAAAATAGTTTATGTTCTCTATCATGGAACAAACATTTCAGAAGATATTTTTCAAAACTAAACTTTTTTCTTTGCAATGAATTCTAAATAAAGTCCAATAGCACACAATTATATTAACTAATCAAGCGCTTCTTTATAATTACTATAAATTAATATTTTGCTACATGTATTTTATCTATCAAAATACTTGAAAACTTATGAAAATATCGTATCATATAATCAAATAGTACATATAAGCAAAACATAAACAACAGCTCATGAGCAAAATTATATCCTATAAAGGCTTACAACAAAATGTATCAATATAAAATTGATCATTTAAAAATTTATTCTGATTTTCTAACTGATTAATGTATCAAAATCCTTGAAATAATGAATACTAGTAGGTTTTTAAAATATCAACAATTGGATTCATTTGCATGTGCCAGGAAATATCTGACCTCAGTCGCATCTAAAATCATTTTTATTCTTTGCATTTATCCTTTTAATTAATTAAATCTGTTCCTCAAAATCTTTATACCATGTAGAAGGCATTGTGACTGCTCTCACTGTGAAACACATTGATGTGGAATTCTACAGACGCACCAGCTAAGCCTGTTTAAAAATTGATCTTGTTGAGAAGTCAGTCCACACAACCTGCAAAATTTTAGAAAGAACCGGTCTTGCTCTTCAGTCTGTCACTTGCTTCATTTGCATGACAGGTTATGGCCCTTAATACCTTTAATTTTTAATTCCTGACGTCAAGAACAGCCTAAGAAATTTCTTAATCACCAATGGATCTTGTTGGACAAGCTGCTCTCTCCATGAGTTTTCAGCAACTAAGACAAAATTACTTCTTTTAGGGTGCTGTTTCCCACTAGGGAACTGCCATCTTTGCCAAGCACCACTGTGGAATGGGCTATAATCTTTGCTAAGCATCACCAGGTCAGAAATATGTATCCAGATGCGACATGAAGGAAACTTATTTACCCATTAAGAATGAACTGGTTTGAGTCAAAGCTGAGGTACTAGGTGGGTGTATGAGTTTAAACTTTATACTTTATTTCCCTGGCTTCTCCTGAAATGACAGAGATGGCCACATTATTCCTCGTCATGTTCTGAATTTCTCCCCTTCTTTTTTCCTGGTACTGAAACTCCAACATCTTTTCTGAACCTCTGGAATTTACCCACAGCTGCAGTGCTTGGGCTGAGATCTCACAGCAGGGCACTGAGGCTTGCAGATGACCATGGCCTGCAGTCATCCCCTATAGCTCCCTTCGTTTTTCCCGACCAGTCCACAGAGCTCCTGTGGACCACACTGCTCTCTTCCAGATGGTACAAATGTTTCCCAATCTCGATGGGGGTAACAGGAAGCCCTCCTGTCCAGCCCCTTGTTTAAATTCATCAAACAACAAACTGGATTCAAGTTTTTTTTTTTTTTTCACTCTTGTCTGCTAATTCTTCTGAGGGCCTTTGCTCCATCCCCCCTCCCCTGTTTGCTTTCCCATTAGCATGAGAAAGTAACCTCCTTAGATGACCGCAGTTTGTGCTCTATAAAGAATGTTGTGATGCTGAGATGGCAGTAGTGCAGGTAGAGGTGGTTGACTTTGGTGGTGCCTGAAGTCTCAGCAGTGACCAGAACACAGGAAACAAGCACACAATCCACAGAGGACATGCATGCAGCCCAGAGGGGATAGTTTATGGCACATTTGCTCCTCACCATAGCTAGAGATAAGTTGTCTGGCCTCAATAAAGCAGAAGTCTCTAATTGTCTATTAGGAATTTTTTTTTAATTTGTTTATTATGTATATAGTATTCTTCCTGCATGTACGCCTGCAGGCCAGAAGAGGGCACCAGATCCCATTACAGATGGTTGTGAGCCACCATGTGGTTGCTGGGAATTGAACTCAGGACCTCTGCAAGAGCAGACAGTGCTCTTAACCACTGAGCCATCTCTCCAGCCCCTCTATTAGGAATTTTTAAATAGAAAATTTCTTACTGAATAGCAGCATCCATTCACTGTATTTTACTTGAGATATATCAGTGAACCGAAAAGGTAAAGCCTCTGTTGCTATACAACATGGGTTCTACCAGTATGTGACAGAAAGACATGAAGAAAGAGGTAACAATTAAGCAACAGCAAATACAACTCAATAAACATATAGACTACAAATGTTTGGAATGTCCAAGAAGAATGGAGAAGGGCTGTTTTATAGAGAGAGAGCCACCCATGACGAACATGAAAGTCAGCATATTCCCACGTGATATGGATGCACTTTCCCTGTGTGTGTCTATGAGAAAAACAATAGGCAACCACCTACAGAATGGGTTCCATGGAATAACAAGAGTGGCTACGAGAATCCATTTAGGGACTTACACAGTGGAGTCCTGGAGTCATTGCCTGGTTACTCCTTCTTTTCTTAAAGGCAAATGCTGTTTCCTTGCAAAGTGCTGAAGAGCATAATTCCGTGATTGCACCAATACTGCAGTCAGTACTGAGTGAGCGTGTTCTGGGGTGAAAACAAGAAGTGAAGGGAAGAGCCACAATTACGAGATGAAATAAATGAGAATGTACCCATAGCATAGCTGTGACAAACTTAAAACAACAACAACAACAACAAAAGCCAAAATCTTCTCAGAGAAAAGTATATATTTTGAAAGAGTCTACTCCCACTAAAGCTGGCAAAGGATACCTCCTGACACAGCTATCTGGCTCACAATATTTTGCTATAACATCTAGTATAATACGATAATGCATGTCAAGACAGTAGTTTTCTTGAATACTAGAATATTAATTTTGTTGTAGAATTGTGAATTCCATTTTAGTGGAATTTTTAGTTGGATAGAAAACATGGACCAAAAGTGGTTTTTAACCTTTTGCTCAATACATGTTTACAAAGATGTCCAAAGAACAATAGGTTCGATTCAAATAGATATGCTAAAATATTACCTGTAATTAGAGCTACCAAATTTTACTTTGAATTAAAAAATAGTTCAAAATTGCCTTCTTGCAACTGATATATTTTTGCTTGTGCTTCCTTTATTACTAAAAAATTACAAGAGTTTTCATCATTTTATAATATAAGTTTATTTTATATTCATATCGTGTAAGTTTTAAAGGTCAGACTAACATATAGATGAGTTTATGTTTTGGAGAGGTGACCTAAATATTTTACCTCCTGTATATTTGTTGGCAAGTGATCTATATATCCATTTTAATTCATTATTCAGTGACCTTGATAGGACATACCATATTTATTTGGTGAATGACAGCTCAATAGTTTTGAATACTCAAAAAAAAAAAAACTGTGTGTGTTATTTCCATTTCTTCACATGTGCTTGGATTTGAGTATCTGTGAGAAAGTACCATCACTGCATGATACTTTTGCTCTGTCAGAACACCTACGAAATTACTCTTCTCAGCCAAGACATAATGAGTTCCCTTTTATGGCCAGGTTCAATCTTCCATCCGTTATAACAGGGAAAGGACAGAGAGAAACTGCTCCGGATGCAAATGATCTGGACTCTTGTGACCCAGCTGAACCAGCCCTTACAAAGTGCCTGTCAGGGAGATGTAAATTTCTCCCGAGCAGCTAGATCGTTCCACTCAAAGAAAACTATTGATTTCCTTGCAGCATCTCCAATGCAGAGGTGAAAGACTTACAAGTCTGTTGATGTAGCTACTCTCTGGATTTTTCCATTGTTAAACCCTGTCTCTTTAACCTGTTAATACTAAAGTTCATATGCTATAAAAACACATTGCCCAAACATACCGTCTTTCTTCCATTTATAAACAATGAAAGAAAGAAAACAGATACATTCTACAGTCACTATGGTACAATCCCAACACCCTGGCATCCCATTACACTGTAATCAATACACATTAGCATGGACTGCATTATGCATATGAAAGAATGTATGCCATCTCAGTGAAAAATGGTTCCACAATTAAAGTGTCAAAAGGTTAAGGAGACCATTCGGTACTACAGGTAGTTATAATTTTACTTTAAAACTTTTCTGTTCTCCCATGTGTATTGTTCTTTTTCTATTACTGATTTCAAATTTAAAAGTATTATCAAATCCGAGCAAACTACTTGATAGCCTACATAAAATGCTGTACTTTGAGATCATCATTGTTCAGATAAATTAGATACGCCCATGATTTAATGTGGTTTCCCAATGATCAAAGAGCAGCAAATCCTCTGTGTTCTTTGTGATTCCTAAAGCACATGTAGGCATAAACTCACAAAATAAGATAAACACAATGACTCTCAACCATTTTCTTGAAGTTTTTTCTTTAGAATATGAGCAGGGCTGAACAGGCACAGCCTGTTGCATAGTAACAATGATGTTGGCTTGTCTTTAAAAAGACTCTGTTCTTTCTCTTTGGCATTTCTTTCCCCATTCTATTTTTATTTGCTGCCTGCATACCCTTTTCATTAGCGTTCCATTTGTACTGTGCTTATATCCCAGCAATCTCCAAGAACGCTCTGGAGGGATTATGAGAAAGAGGCAATTAGTTGTTCTACTGCAACTGAAAATGGTTGCTTTTGAGCAATGTAGGAGAGTGATTGTGCTCACATAAAATTTTTAGGCCAGGCCAGAAATTCTCGTCTTCCATAATTCTCAGCAAACATGTATGTGAAAGCAGGAGCAGGAAGCATAGCTTCATCTCTCTTATTTTGTCAGTAAGTAAAGATTCTGTCTTGCTTTGTTCATCCTCAGAGAACCCCAAGGGCTACATATGTACACTGATGAAGGAAGTGGAGTAATGGGACCTGTGTTTATTCCTGCTGGGAATGTAGGCTTGTTAGGTGGAAAACTCTAGAATGCCCATACTGCAGAAAGAACTGTGATAGAGTCTCTGTTTGTAAAGGAATGCTATCATTCTAGTCCATAAAACAAACACAGGGGCACAGGTCTTTAAATCATTTCAAAACCAGGATCGACTTTGCTTCTGCCTATTTTTAAGAATGATAATGCTATTTGTCTTTCTGTATCTACTTCTTTCCTTCCGTAAAATATTAACTTTCATTTAAGAGATTTGAGGGTCATCAAAGTGTCTTAAGTCTCTTGTTCTCTCCCATAACATGATGCCTACATAGAATGTAGAATTACAAAGGAATTTTAGCATTTTCTAAAATATAGAATGTGACACTTTATTATGACGTATCTAAGACCACGGTTAGATGATAACATGATCAAATAATATTCTGTCTTTTTTCCTTGCAAAACTTTACTAATCAGTGTGAACCATCTGTAAAACAAATTTTCCTCAAACAAAGACTTGGACATATATCTGTTTGCAGACATAGATTATTTTGACAATTTTACACATGAATTGACTGGCATATGTTTCAACCATATCTATATAGAAATGTGTGTAAATATCACCTGTAGAGTCCATTTAGTAGATGCATGGTTTAGAGCTCAGAACCTGGAACTGGATAACATTTCAGAAATTTTATCCCTGGAGAAGACTAATTGCCATCTCTCAGGAATCTTAAAGTGCTATCACCTATTCATGCAGAGGTGAGGCCTTTTGACATTTCACTCTCTTCCCCGATCCATGATAGGATCTTAACTGGTAAAATTACTGTGCAGATCTTGTATAGGCAACAAATTGTCGCAATTTCATTCTTGTATAGGCAACAAATTGTCAAGATTTCATTCTATGATCTTCCCTGAGCCTTTCTATGTAGATTTGTGTTATAGAGGCATCAGTTGGGGTTGGGCATCACATAGCTGTTCTTTTCATTTCAATCAGTTGTTGATTTTTGTAATAACAGTCCATGTCCGTCCACTTCAAAGAAGTTTATTTGTTGAGGGGTGAGGCAGATACCCTTATTTTAGGTTTTAAGATAAGTATTTTGAATGCAGTTAGTCAATCAAACAATGTGAGTTAGAAAAGTGGCATCAAATTTTAACTAAAATTTCCCAGTATCTTTTTATTTTACTGTTTCATTTACACTGTTGAGAATTTTCAGTTATAGATTGAACAAGTCAGCAGTGTAAGTTTGTACTTCAGCATTTTATTCTGCTGTTTATCGCCTACCCTTCATAATACTGAGCTTCAGACAACACAGTGGGTTTTACTTTGTAAGCTGTGATGATGGATATTTTTAGTTGAACTTAAACTGTTCTTTATTTTGTCATATGAACCCTTTGTAAAAGAAAAAGAGTTAGCTCTAGCTACAAGCTGAAGAGCTGCAAGAGAGATACAAAGTATCATGGGAATTCAACACAAACAAAGTTCATATTTTTCAAACTATTGATCTTATGCAGTTCAGAATGGCCTTGAATGTACTGTATTAGTGAGGGTGTTTTAAAGAAATAGTACTGATAGAGGAATTAATAAGGGAGAGAGAATCCCAAATGAATGCTTTACAGTTGCTAATTTTCAGCATATGTTGGGATCCAGAAGAAGTAGGTTTACACACCAGGGATGGAACGGGTTGGAAACAGGGTCAATAAACTTGCCAGCGAGAGTGAAGGCCAGCAGGCAAAAAGCCAAACTTCTTTCTTTCACATCCTTTTAAGTGGGATGCAGTCAGAAAGTATGGACCGAATTTAAAATATGTGTTTTGAACACAAATGATCCAGACTTAGGGTTTATCTTCCATCTCAAATATTCCATCTGAGAAAAATTCATGATCAGTACTCTCCTAACTACTTACATTTTAGACTTCATAGAAGGTTCTTCAATATTGTCAAGGAGCAACCATGTGGTATAACCCAAGGGCAGCCACTGATGGCTACAAATACAGGACCCTTGTCCAGTGAACCACAAGAAAACCATTGTTGTTAGCAACAGAAGAATGATTATGAACATAGATTTCCACAATCATTCCCCCTGATGATTATGCACTTGGTTAATTGGTCGTAACATTTTTTGTCCAAAAGAAATGGTAGAATACTACCTTCATAGTAAGAAGCTAAATTTTGGGGGGCTGGAGAGATGGCTCAGTGGTTAAGAGCATTGTCTGCTCTTCCAAAGGTCCTGAGTTCAATTCCCAGCAACCACATGGTGGCTCACAACCATCTGTAATGAGGTCTGGTGCCGTCTTCTGGTGTGCGGGCATACACACAGAATATTGTATCCATAATGAATAAATAAATATTAAAAAAAGAAGCTAAATTTGTGGTAAAATAATCCATTGAAAAGAAATGGAGCAAAACATACAGTACTGGATGATTATGAGAGTTCATTGGAGGGCCCTTTCGCTATTTATTTAAAACATTATTGTTATTGCTATTGACAAAAGATTTTATTTACCTCTTATTATTCTGGTTTTGTTTAATAAAGGCCTACATATTGATGCCATATAAAATGTCTTGCTACACATAGGCATTGAGAAATAATCACCATCATCAAGTTACTTCACTTACCTTACATGCTCCTTTCTGTAAGGCAAAAAATTTTAAATGTTCTACAAGCAAACTCTAAACACACACTACATTATTCTCAACTATAGTGATATTATTATTCCTTAATTCTAAAGAGATTATGAACTCTGCACAAAATAAATGCCTAATTGCTTTAACAAATGCCTTCCCATTCACCTTAGTAGACACCATGCTGTATGAGGTTTTTCTCTATTACAGTTACTCTGCAGATTGCATAATGAAATGATAGTTGTCATTTAAGTTTTTGTTTCTCTGTTTTGGACTATCAAGTTAATATGTTATCTTCTGGGTTGTCATAAATAAACTGATTCCCCTTAGACTTAAATTTTAGTTATATCTGATTTTATATGAACTATTTATTCTTCATTCACCCATCCTTTAATGGGACCATGGGTTAGTTTTCTATATTGACTGCACTTAGGTTGCAATATTGCATTCATTTATACTGCTTATTTAGTCATTTATTTTCAACATATGTATTCCCCTTTCAAATCATTCCAATGAGTAATTTAAACTGAAGTATCCATTAAGATATATTTAGCATTTACTCTAGTAGGCACTGGAGATACTGAGTTCTTACTTAAATATTTCTTACTGCCTGATGCTTAAACCATCTATGTCTGTTATAGGCTAGTCATGGAAACAACTAAATTTTTTGTTGGGGCTAGATAAGAAATATAATAATATTCAATGAAATATTAATATGTCTACAAAAGTAAAGCTTTCCCTTTAGGGCAATGTCCATTAACATTGAGACATTCTATAACTGAGATAAGTCGGGTATTGAAAGAAAATGCAATGTAACTGCTCTCTCTAAACCTTCTTGGATCAGAACTATCCGTGTTTAAAGCTCAGCTAATTAAATCTGAACATGTGTGGCACAGAGTACTCTATTTTCCAAAGCTTTTCATGCGAATAAAAGAATCAATAAAGTCCAGTTGTTAAGGAAGTTGATGCTGATGTCCTCCAGATCCACTTTTCTTAAATGGGAAATATTCCATTTTCCTTCAAAAACCCCTGAACCATAGCTTTGTTGATGCATAATTTCCTACTTTGCAATTGCTCTTGGGTGGAAATTTACTTAAGGATAATTTTCTCTTGATTAGGTAAATGAGGACCTCCATGTCTAACGTGCTCTTAATTTGGGAAGTACTGATTTCACTACTTAGAGGCCAAAGTAATGACAGTGAGAAAACAATTTAGGGGAACCCAAAGCTTTTAGAAAGGATTTTGGCTTGTCACAAAACAGATAGAGAACTTTTCCCTTCATGAAATGGTTTGTCAAATTTGAATGGTACTTGGTGTTTTAAAATCTCACCCTACCACGAGCCTTTGCTATTCTTACTTTCTTAGCTTTCATTGTTCCGAAAGCATTATGTATTGCCTTCTAATTTTTCTACTTATTAATTTTTTTTATGTAAGCTCCAGGATTTGCCTTTGGTATTGCTTTAATAGTCTTTATTATTTTACAAATGTTACAGAGACAATAAAATATCTATGATTAAAGATTGGCTGTCAAGTTAATATATTTGACACCTGTACCCACTACTAAATTGACTGCAAATTCATTACTATGTATTTTAATAAATGAATTTTCATGTGACCAAATTAATGTGTATAAATTCATAGGCAGACATAAATTTAAAATAGATTAATCACTGTAAGGAATTAACAAACCGTAAGCTATCAATACATATTAAGGGTGTATATAAGATATTAAAATCTAATTTCCTTACTAAAAGAAAGTCACATAAATTTTGAAGTAAAGAAAAAGCCCTATGCATACTGCACAAAAACTGTCTTGATTGGAATAGTCATAGATGATAAAATTCCATCTTATGCTATCACTTTTCACATGTTCTTAGCACAGGAAATATTCATAATAAATCTCTTTCCTGCTTTATTCCCCTAGGGAGGATACTAAATTGTTTTTGCACATCCAAAGAACAATAGTGAAAATATACCATATTAAATTACATAGGTTCAGCTCTGCCTGCTGTACTGTTATACCTTACATAAATTGCTCTACTATGAACTATAAAATACCAATAAAGTGCTTTGTCACTAGAGATCTAAAAACAAACTTATTCATGTCTCAATTTCTGTAAGACACCCTTTTTTCTGATAACTAAGAACAAATCATCCCTGGGTAGTGGTGGTGCAAGCCTTTAATCCCAGCAATTGGGAGTCAGATAGGTGGACTTTTGTGATTTTGAGGCCAGCCAGGTCTACAAAGGAAGTTCCAGGACAGGCTTCAAAGCTACAGAGAAACACTTACTCGAAAACCCAAAAACAAAACAAAACAAAAATTAATACACTACCTAATACTATCTATCTATCTATCTATCTATCTATCTATCTATCTATCTATCTATCTATCTATCTATCTATCTATCTATCTATTGCTCTAGATTATATATTTGGATCATGTTTTCTATTTATATGGTATTCTTTGAGTCCCGAGTGCAAAATCTAATGGATTAAAAAAACTCTAAGGATTCTATTACTCACTTTACAGAAAAGGCTTGCATTTGTCTCCAAAACACACAAAATACCAGACACACGTGTGTGAGGTCACTTACAGACAAAGGGCATTATGCTCATATAAACTTGAATGGAACATTTATTGAATAAATCACCCTGTGTATTTAGATTTGGTTAATATGTGCTAAGTGTTTTCTGCTTAGATACTAATACAGTATCTAAAAATATATATAGAGAGAATAAGAATATCTAGATTACCTATGAGCTTGTATGTCAAGTGTGTGTCTGTAGTTCCCATTATTTCTCTTACAGGATGCCATTCTAGAGGTTAATGAGGGAGGAGAAAAAAAATATATGTTTAAATAGGAAGCCCCAAAACTTATTTTGTTTTGACAGAGTAGTTTTGTAACATTATAAATTTTCTCTAAATTCTTTCTAAGCACTGTTTGAAATCAAGTCCACTCTCACAGAGTTCTGCCCATAAAACAAATGCAGTCAAATAACGTGGTGAGCTCATGCCCCAGCCTTGGAAAGGAAATCCCCAAGTAAGACAATTGTCATAGGGCTTATTGTGCTGGTGACTTAGCCTGCTATTGGAAATCAGTTATTTTAATAGGATGAATTGTATTTTCTCAGGAAACAAGTACACAGTTTATCCCAAGATGGTTGACATCCTCTTTGAAAATGTGAACCCAAAGTGTAATAATTACTGACTGTAAAGAAGATGGGAATTGGAATAAGGTACAGAGACCCAGAAAGTTGACAAATATGTGGCCAAATGATGACTGAATAGGACAATAGCCAGTACCCACCAAGTCTTTCAGGCAAATGGAATAGAGTTCCCTCTATCATACTGAATAAAAGTCTGAGACATCTTGATTATAGGCTTTTGCCTTCTACACACGCAGAAAATAAATTCCTGGCACTTTAAGGTGACAAATCTGAGATGATTTGCCATAGTAGTTCTGAAAATGAAGTCACTTACTAATGCATCCCTACCTCTGCTGTGTGGCACTGATCAAGCTACCTCTCAAAATCTTCACTTACATTTAAAAGAGAAACAATGAAAAAAATATATACAGTAATATCTATGGCAGTATCAGTGACAGAATGTGGACGGTCCTCACACCATGTCTGCAACACTGGATAATAAGGATTAAGTGAGGAAAAATAATTAAATCGCTCAAACTGATGCCCAATTTGAAAAGAAGGCTTTTAGCTGCTGATGGCTGAAATGACAGGTAGATGAGCCTCAAAGGTAGAGACAGCTTGCACAGAGAAGTCCATGCAAACAGCAGGCTAGCAGTTGCAGAGCCAGGAATTAAGTGTGTCCTGTATATGTAGGTGGTAGTACAATTGGCACACTATTAGAGAAATCCAAAGCAGAGGCACAGTATGACTTGTGCATGTCAAGAAATCAAAGCTAGGAGATAAAAAAGGACAGATAACAGACATCCTGGAAAGGTACCATGGGTAGCCTGATGGACACCATGTATGATAGTTTCAAAACATTTTCTCCTCATTGTGATACCAGAAGGAATCAGGGTGATTACAATATGTTACTTGTTTTTTTTGATGTGTCTATTTGTGTGCATGTGTAAGTGTGGGCATACAAACATCCACATAACAAAGATGCTTGCATATTTGTATTTTTATATATGTTGATGAGTATATGGGTTCTGTGTATGCATACATGGAGGCCAAAAGATAAACTTGAGAGTTAGTCTAAGTAATGCCATTTGCATTCTTTGACACAGACATTTTTATTAACCGGAGTTTCACCAATTAGACTGGAGTTGATGGTCAGCAAGTTGAGTCTTACACTTTCTACGCTATAGAGCCAGGATGGCAATTATCTGTCAGCATCCCTACTTCTCTCTTTGCTGCTTGTGTTTGTTCTTTTATATGAGTCTGTTCAAGAAAACTATGGCTTCATTAATGTGAAAGAAGATCTTTGCCAATTGTGATACTAACCTTGGTTTGGCTGGATGTAGATTTAACTAAAACACAACCTGAAGCTAAGGGCATTGCAGTAAGGAATTTTCTTAATCAGAATATTAAAGTAGGAAGGTCCATTCTAAACATGGTATCACCTGGTAGCAGCCCAAGGGCACTGCAGAAAGACAATTTTGCATTTCCTCTCCCTGTCTTAACTCTTGATGGCATGCTGATCTAGTCTATTGTGTTTCTTCAGAATTCCTACACTGATTGTCAAAGCAACTTCTTTCATCTTCCAATGTAGACTGGAGACTAGTGGTTCTCCATGGCTTCAATGCTAAATTGCGCTATTGGGACATCCGGCTTTGTGGACCGAGAAACTACAGAATTTTTTGTCCCTATTGTATGAGACAGCCAGTGTTGGTTGACATGGTGTTTGTTATGTAAATCATTCAAATAAACCCCCTTTAACATATGTGTGTTTTCCCTCTTTCACTTCTTAGAGAAGATGATTAATGCATTCATAGAGATACCAGCGCACTCCCTGCCTGTTTTCTTGGCAACACAAAAGTGGTATCTGACAAATACACCTGATTGAGTGTATACCTGCAATATAAGTTGGGGATCAGGTCATGGGAAAACAACAACAATAAAATAACCAAAAAGGAATGGAATTTCTGTTTTAAACAGCAAAAGAAATCTATGTCTCAAAAAAAGAAATATATATTTTTTTCCTAAAATTCACATAGTTCTCCATTAAAATGGTGCTCAAAATTGAAAAAGCTAGGTTTTTTTTTTTTTTGGAGCAAAATAAGGAAGAGAATGGAAATATCAAGCAATAAAGAGTACAGAATTTTCTTTGATTATTAAAATGAATAAAAGTCAGACAAGTTAAGAATAAGTGTACACATTTAAGTTTGCATGAGAATAGATTGATTTAAGAACCCAAAGAGAAGTGGTTTTATTCACTTAAAACACCTAGTTGCACTTATAAGCCACTCTCCTGGAACTTCCTGAAGGTTATAGCTAAGCTGCCATGTTTCATACAGTCTTGAAAATAGACAATTCACAGCTTTCTAGGAGACTATTATTTTCACATGATACAAAAGCAAGTTGCCAAAACCACTGAAGATAAAAACGACACATCAACACTCATTTGAAGAAAAAGCTACCTGTCTTCTTTATGTGAATTTTCAATGGTTTGTGACTTCATTTTAAGCAATGTTAGAATTGATCTTTTTATTTGGGGTGCACTTCTCCTATTATTTTTTAATAAGAACTATTTCTTCTGAAAAATGAACAAAATATCCTTAATGATTTTCTTTCACTAAACATGAATATATAGTACATATGTCCTCCATTTTCTATCAGGAAGTCTGATATTATGAGAAAATAATTAGCACAATTAAATGTGGATCATCATATAGTTGAAAAGACAGATTTTATTAAATAAATCTATCTTAAACTATATTTAATATTTAAATAATTTGTGTTATATGACTATAAGAGTTTCATTCAACCTGTTATTAAACTGTGTGGAAATTTGAAACTATCACCATGATTGAAATAAAGATAAAATAAAAAGGTTTATGGCAGACATATTTCAATGGCTCCCTTAGCAGACAAAGAATTTTAAAGCCATATTATAAAAAGTTTGCCTGAAGTATTTAGTACACCGTGACGATTCAGGTGTATTTCATTTTTATATTTTTGGAATTTTTCACTGTTCAGTAGGGGTAGACAGAGTATGCTTCTTGATTATTTGCAAAGTTTCCAAAAGTTATACAGTTTCTACACACCTCATTAACCGATATTGATTAGAATTTTCTTGTTAAAGTATTGCTTGTTTTATAGGCTATTACAACTAAGTGTTTGCAACTGCTAATCTTATATTTGAGCAATGTGGATACTGTAGAACTCAGGCATATTGTCATATTAAAAATATTTAAGTGGTGTGAATGGGTTTGTACAGTAGAAAGATTCAAGCAGCCACTATGTTTCTTTTATACTCCACTTAGTAAGAATGTACTTGAATTGAATCTCTAGGCTGTGTTGTGATTCAGAAATCTTAACATTCTCATCTCAAATACAATAACCTCTTATATCTACTCATTCTTGAGAATACCAATCCAGTTCTTCATCAATGTATTTTTTTATGTTAACAGATATTTTTTTCTTATGGTGTAATTGCATTGAAAATATATATTTCTCTTTAGATAAGGACTTACAGCAAGTTCATAACACTTCAGAAATAAAGTACTTCACTTTAGAGACTCATGTTAATTTTGACATTGTGTTTTGTTATACCATTCATATTGCTTCTTTTTGATTCTGTCTCCTATTTAAATGGACTAAAGTGTCTCTAGAGTATATTTGCTCTTAGGACAGACTAGGAATACTGACACATAACAGTACTTGGGTAAGAGCTTCAAAGTTTGTATCAACATACAATTCATAATTTACTCAATATAATTATATAGTATAACTTGATTACTATGGAAGGACAAAGATATTCAAATTTGAGACTGTCTTTGCATAAAGGTAAAGAAAACCAGAGTAATGTCACACTGTACTCAGAACCCTCTTTCTCGAGAAAGACAGTTCAACTTATCGGCGTTTCAGTATCACTTTGTCAAACCACAAAGCATGGCTCTACTCCAGTCCAAATCACTTAGTATTTTTCTTTCTGTAATCTAAACAAAGTTTTCCATAACTGAAATTACAGGTAAATTCTGTAGAATACTATAGTCTAATTGTGTGTGTGTGT
>NC_022021.1:38266284-38273026 GCF_000317375.1 Microtus ochrogaster
AACTATTGAAATTATACAACACACATATATTCTTACATCCTGGAAAGGTACCATGGGTAGCCTGATCACTACCTGATGGACACCATGTGTGATAGTTTCAAAACATTTTCTCCTCATTGTGATACCAGAAGGAATCAGGGTGATTACAATATGTTACTTGTTTTTTTTGATGTGTCTATTTGTGTGCATGTGTAAGTGTGGGCATACAAACATCCACATAACAAAGATGCTTGCATATTTGTATTTTTATATATGTTGATGAGTATATGGGTTCTGTGCATGCATACATGGAGGCCAAAAGATAAACTTGAGAGTTAGTCTAAGTAATGCCATTTGCATTCTTTGACACAGACATTTTTATTAACCGGAGTTTCACCAATTAGACTGGAGTTGATGGTCAGCAAGTTGAGTCTTACACTTTCTACGCTATAGAGCCAGGATGGCAATTATCTGTCAGCATCCCTACTTCTCTCTTTGCTGCTTGTGTTTGTTCTTTTATATGAGTCTGTTCAAGAAAACTATGGCTTCATTAATGTGAAAGAAGATCTTTGCCAATTGTGATACTAACCTTGGTTTGGCTGGATGTAGATTTAACTAAAACACAACCTGAAGCTAAGGGCATTGCAGTAAGGAATTTTCTTAATCAGAATATTAAAGTAGGAAGGTCCATTCTAAACATGGTATCACCTGGTAGCAGCCCAAGGGCACTGCAGAAAGACAATTTTGCATTTCCTCTCCCTGTCTTAACTCTTGATGGCATGCTGATCTAGTCTATTGTGTTTCTTCAGAATTCCTACACTGATTGTCAAAGCAACTTCTTTCATCTTCCAATGTAGACTGGAGACTAGTGGTTCTCCATGGCTTCAATGCTAAATTGCGCTATTGGGACATCCGGCTTTGTGGACCGAGAAACTACAGAATTTTTTGTCCCTATTGTATGAGACAGCCAGTGTTGGTTGACATGGTGTTTGTTATGTAAATCATTCAAATAAACCCCCTTTAACATATGTGTGTTTTCCCTCTTTCACTTCTTAGAGAAGATGATTAATGCATTCATAGAGATACCAGCGCACTCCCTGCCTGTTTTCTTGGCAACACAAAAGTGGTATCTGACAAATACACCTGATTGAGTGTATACCTGCAATATAAGTTGGGGATCAGGTCATGGGAAAACAACAACAATAAAATAACCAAAAAGGAATGGAATTTCTGTTTTAAACAGCAAAAGAAATCTATGTCTCAAAAAAAGAAATATATATTTTTTTCCTAAAATTCACATAGTTCTCCATTAAAATGGTGCTCAAAATTGAAAAAGCTAGGTTTTTTTTTTTTTTGGAGCAAAATAAGGAAGAGAATGGAAATATCAAGCAATAAAGAGTACAGAATTTTCTTTGATTATTAAAATGAATAAAAGTCAGACAAGTTAAGAATAAGTGTACACATTTAAGTTTGCATGAGAATAGATTGATTTAAGAACCCAAAGAGAAGTGGTTTTATTCACTTAAAACACCTAGTTGCACTTATAAGCCACTCTCCTGGAACTTCCTGAAGGTTATAGCTAAGCTGCCATGTTTCATACAGTCTTGAAAATAGACAATTCACAGCTTTCTAGGAGACTATTATTTTCACATGATACAAAAGCAAGTTGCCAAAACCACTGAAGATAAAAACGACACATCAACACTCATTTGAAGAAAAAGCTACCTGTCTTCTTTATGTGAATTTTCAATGGTTTGTGACTTCATTTTAAGCAATGTTAGAATTGATCTTTTTATTTGGGGTGCACTTCTCCTATTATTTTTTAATAAGAACTATTTCTTCTGAAAAATGAACAAAATATCCTTAATGATTTTCTTTCACTAAACATGAATATATAGTACATATGTCCTCCATTTTCTATCAGGAAGTCTGATATTATGAGAAAATAATTAGCACAATTAAATGTGGATCATCATATAGTTGAAAAGACAGATTTTATTAAATAAATCTATCTTAAACTATATTTAATATTTAAATAATTTGTGTTATATGACTATAAGAGTTTCATTCAACCTGTTATTAAACTGTGTGGAAATTTGAAACTATCACCATGATTGAAATAAAGATAAAATAAAAAGGTTTATGGCAGACATATTTCAATGGCTCCCTTAGCAGACAAAGAATTTTAAAGCCATATTATAAAAAGTTTGCCTGAAGTATTTAGTACACCGTGACGATTCAGGTGTATTTCATTTTTATATTTTTGGAATTTTTCACTGTTCAGTAGGGGTAGACAGAGTATGCTTCTTGATTATTTGCAAAGTTTCCAAAAGTTATACAGTTTCTACACACCTCATTAACCGATATTGATTAGAATTTTCTTGTTAAAGTATTGCTTGTTTTATAGGCTATTACAACTAAGTGTTTGCAACTGCTAATCTTATATTTGAGCAATGTGGATACTGTAGAACTCAGGCATATTGTCATATTAAAAATATTTAAGTGGTGTGAATGGGTTTGTACAGTAGAAAGATTCAAGCAGCCACTATGTTTCTTTTATACTCCACTTAGTAAGAATGTACTTGAATTGAATCTCTAGGCTGTGTTGTGATTCAGAAATCTTAACATTCTCATCTCAAATACAATAACCTCTTATATCTACTCATTCTTGAGAATACCAATCCAGTTCTTCATCAATGTATTTTTTTATGTTAACAGATATTTTTTTCTTATGGTGTAATTGCATTGAAAATATATATTTCTCTTTAGATAAGGACTTACAGCAAGTTCATAACACTTCAGAAATAAAGTACTTCACTTTAGAGACTCATGTTAATTTTGACATTGTGTTTTGTTATACCATTCATATTGCTTCTTTTTGATTCTGTCTCCTATTTAAATGGACTAAAGTGTCTCTAGAGTATATTTGCTCTTAGGACAGACTAGGAATACTGACACATAACAGTACTTGGGTAAGAGCTTCAAAGTTTGTATCAACATACAATTCATAATTTACTCAATATAATTATATAGTATAACTTGATTACTATGGAAGGACAAAGATATTCAAATTTGAGACTGTCTTTGCATAAAGGTAAAGAAAACCAGAGTAATGTCACACTGTACTCAGAACCCTCTTTCTCGAGAAAGACAGTTCAACTTATCGGCGTTTCAGTATCACTTTGTCAAACCACAAAGCATGGCTCTACTCCAGTCCAAATCACTTAGTATTTTTCTTTCTGTAATCTAAACAAAGTTTTCCATAACTGAAATTACAGGTAAATTCTGTAGAATACTATAGTCTAATTGTGTGTGTGTGTGTATTTGTGTGTGTTCTGTGATCAAACACTTATTAACTATTGAAATTATACAATACACATATATTCTTGAACCTGAATCACACAATAAAATCCATTGATAATGGACATAAAAATAATTTGGTTGAATTAGTTTTTAAGTTACTAAATAAGAATAATTGCTGTCAATTTTTATGTTCCACATTATTAAAGGAAATAAAAAGTGATGGAGAGGAAAACAAAAAAAAAATGGGTAAGTGAACAATGTTATAGAAATAGTGATAAAAATGAGAAAAATACAAGGCAGTTTATTGATTTGAATATTTTAATATGAAAAGGAAGAATGAATTTTGAGATTTTTTTGTTGTTAAGATTTCTACTTTGTCACAAGGCAGCAAATTCTGAGCTGAAGAGAGGAAGAGAGGTGTGAGCTTGCTAGAAAGTTCAAGAGAGAGAGTTCGAGAACTGGAGCACAGAACTAGAGAAGAGAGAAAGCAATTACATTCAGGCCTAGACATACACTGGATCATCCATCCCAATCAATTACACTGGAGAACAAATTCTGTTTAAGGTATAATACAAAAGAAATGGAAGGTGGAAGGCAGAAAAAGTCATGACATCTGATTTATTGTTTAAAACTGTCATTGCAGAAGGAAGAAAATTTGCAGGGAACATAGAAATAAAATCTATCAATGTACTAATTCAGGTGAGAGAATAGTGATTTGTCTGATATCAGAATGGGCAATGAGATGAGTAGACTTATGATCTTCTGAATGAAGTCAATAGATTTAGCTGATGCAGTCATTACTGAATGAGCAATAATGGGGAAAAATCAATACATTTTTAAGGACAATTGAAAGAAATTATTATCTGAATTATCCAATGCTTTTAAGAACAAGTCAAAAGCAAAAAATAAAACAATGTCAGGAAAGTTGCATAATTGAAGGTTAAATAATAAAATGTATGCCCTTTATATTATAAAAACAAGTGACCATCATGGGAAAAATAGATTGTGAATGTTATTAAGATTTTTTTTTCACTGAATTCTGTAATTAGTTTCCCTAAGAATATAGATCAGTGGTTCTAAATCATCCTGCAATCCTTTAATACAGTTTCTTACATGGTGATGATACCCAACAATAAAATTATTTTTGTTGTGACCTCATAACTGTAATTTTGTTACTGTTATGAATTTTAATGTAAGTATGCTATATGCAGGATGTCTGATAAGTACTGATTATGGAGGGGTTGTGACCCACAGACTGAGAACCAGTGATCTAGATAGAATATTGTATTACATATGTTTTAAAAGAGTTAATTAAACACCTTTAAAAATATTCAATAATTAAATCATATTGTATTGAAAACTCTTAAATAATTACCTTTTACCAAAAATTAGTCATTCATTGATTTATATACACACGTGTGTATTCTAGCAGAAGAATATCATGTGTGTCACTCTGTTCACAAAGTAAGTTAGGAAGGAAGGGTTTAGCTTGTCTCTGTGGAAAGGACAGAAATCATGGCATAGACTGCAGTGAGAGCAGCTTGATCTGTCGTAGCAGGAATATGATATAAGCAGGCATGTGTATCTAATATCAAGTGAGGAGCTCAGTTTTTCCTATACATTCAGGTCTGTACTTCAGCCCATGGCACCATACTGACTGCAGATCTTTTTCTTCCAGTTATATATTTCTTGAGTAACCTGCCTAGTCATGCCCAGAAAACATTTCTATGGTGATTCTACGTTCTGTTAAGTTGACAGTGAAGACTCACCTTTATACCGTGGAAGCGCTAGATAATTTGGTGATGTTAAGAAAGTAAAGAATAAAATTTAGGAAGAAATTTATAATATCAAATCTTGGTTATATATGGCAAATTTATGGTCCTGCTATCAGGACATCATAATTTAAAATAATCATTTAAAAAAAGAAATCTATATTTACAATGATTCTCATAGCTGTTGTCTCAGAGTCTGTGCTAGAAGTTGTCTCTGACTTCAACAGATGTAGTTTTTGTTACATTATTAGCAAGGAAGGTACAGTTTACAAATTACCATTGTTTCTTTATCACAAATCACTGAATTTGGAAGAAACTGTTATATAATTGTTACTAGACAAATCTATTTAAATTTTAACCTGGGAAAGATGATTTTCCATAGCGAATGGAAGATACAGCCCATTTCCATCAAAATTTTCTCTTTTACCTTTATTGAAAAATCTTAATTACTGTCAGATCTTACAGTGTGGATCATGATGCCAAAAACAGTCAGTGTTTCTATTTATTTTTCTTTATTTTGTACACACATAAAATTATAACTAAGGCTGTTACAATTAAGAGTAGACAAACTAAAATAATTGAGGCTGACAGTAACATAAATCAATTATCTCTTTACTAGCATTAGCTGGTTAAGATTTCCATCAGTCTACTTATTCCTGGAAATATATTGGACTTAAACCCATGGATATTATTTTTAAGATTCAGTAAAGTTAGATGACAGAAATTAATTCTGCTCATTAACTATCAGGAAGATGACTTTTAAAAGAGAAAATTATGTTTCTAAGAGAAATAAATTATTATTTTCTATAATTCACATTTATTAGAGTAGTAGAAGGTCACCATCTCACTCATGCATGGATGAAAGTGTCTATAAATCTAGTAAGAATGTTCGGAAGTCAGAGCAAAGCTTGACAAATGCGCAGTAAAGCAGTAGGAACTCTGAGAAGCTACAGTGCTTAGACTGGTCATCTAATGAAAGTCTTCCTTTGCTTTCTGCAAATATCTACATACGGTTATTGTTTTTTCTCTTATGTGCTGAAATGTCTACCTATAGAATTCCTATCCCAGGGACATTCTGTGCAACACAGACATTTTGCTCTTACTCTATCAATTAAAATTGGGTGAACTCATAAATGTCTCTAAGATAGTAGTAAGGTTGTATGTTGGCTAGATTTTTATTTTGTCAATTTTCAATAACCTGGAGACCTCTAAAAGAAGATAATCCTAATTGAGAAAATGCTGCATTTGGGCTGCAGGTAAGCAACCTATATCATTTTCTGAGTGGAGGGCTCACAGGCCATAGTGCATGGGAAAACCAAAAGACTGGTAGTCTTGAGTTCTATATGAAAGCAGGCTGAGGAAGCCAGAGGTGGTAAGCCAGTATATAATATTCCTTCATAGCCTCTGCATCTAATCTCTCTAGGTTTCTGCCCATTCTGCCTTGGCTTCCTTCGGTGAATTGTGATTCTGGTTATGTGAGTCAAATAAACACTTTCTTCAGGTGCTTTAAATCATGTTTGTTTTTTTTATCACAGCAGTAATATACTTACCTAATATTCCTTTATGTATTGATGAATCCTAAAAACATTATGCTAAAAATTGGTTTTAAAAGCCAGTCATTTTCCAAAGTGGTTGAACAAGTTTGCATTCCCACCAGCAATGGATGAGTGAACTCCTTTCTCCACAAC
>NC_022021.1:38274206-38294142 GCF_000317375.1 Microtus ochrogaster
GTATATATATATACATATATATATGAAAAAAGCCAGTCATTTTAAATAACTCTGTACTAATGAATGCATTTATCAAATCTCCTGTTTTAATGATCTGGGATCTATGTAAAAGAGGAGCTAGAAAGATTGTAAGAGTCATGTGATAGATGACTCCTAGGGACCAGGGTCTTCCAGATAGAACATGATTAATCCACACAGGAATCGAAAGGGACTGTGACAATACACACAATACGGGCACAAATTCAAATCAGACTCAATCCTAGCTCTGGGAAATGGAAGTGGGCACAAACTCCCACCTCTAACAAAGAAGCTCTTTGCAATTCATACTTACTGAGATGAGAAATAGAGCTTTCACCAATTTCACCAACCACTGGTAATGTTAAGCATATTTCATATCTGGCCCCATCTCCAGGAATAGTTGGAAAATGCAAAATTGACTCGATGTTATTTTGTTTCTTCATTATTCTGTTTTTACAATTTTGTCTTATTGGATTTTGTTTGTTTTTTTCTTTGTTGTTACTTGTTTTCAGAAAGCAGAAAGAAAAACAATAAAAAGAGGGTTGATTAGGGATTTTAGTAGTATCTGGGAAGAGTTATAGGTGGGGAAATATGATCAAAATCAATTGTGTGGGAAAAAAGTCTTATCATCGCTACTAACATATCTTAGAAACACTTCAAATCCAAGGTCTCTAAAGTCAAGTTTGATAATTAAATACAGATTCAAATTTCCAGTGTTCTTTTTTTCTATTATATTCCACTAACCACTTGATTTCTTAATTTCTCATTGCCAGAACCCATGCCTAAAGTTTAGGTGAAAATCTTTGTAGCCACAGTAGCAGATGAAAAAAAGTAAGAAAGGAAGGAGGGAGGAAGGGAAGGAGGGAAGAAAGGAAAGAAGGTAGAAAATAAAGAAAGAAACAACCTGCATAGCAGTAATTTAAAACTCCAAATATTCCGGTTTGTTCTCAATTATTTCATGAAAATTTCTGGTCTATTCATTCCCTATTATTTCATTAATGGTATCTCCTAGTCACCAATATTCAATATCATCTCTCTCCCTAATTCCTTCATAGTACTCAAAAAGGAAAAGTCCTATGTGCCCACCAGCTTTCTGACATGCAAACCTGGCTGGTTAACCTTGACTAAGGATATATTTCCTTCAGGAATAACTTGCTATGTTTTGTCAAGTTCTGAGTACTTTTGTTCTGTACACATTAGAGCCTGGCAACTTTCTTTTAATTGATGAAGGCCTGTTTAAATTAAGCATCAAATGCAGTTCCTTCTTAAACATTTTCCTGCCTCTCTCACCGGACTTAAACTTTCTATTTACTTATTTGGTACTCCACTGACCCTGCATGGATTTTACAACTATTATAATTGATCTGTTTGTATTTCTTTGTTTACTTTTCTCAAAGGCAAAGACAGTAATAGACAAACCGTGACAACTAAATATATCACTTTGTCCTCAGTGTCCAGCACATTGATTATTGAGGATATTCCCCAAGAATCTCTCTAGCTGTGGGATAAATATCCAATATTGATCTCAGCTCTTGTAGAGATTACAGGTTAGTAAGGAATCAAGATTCTGTAAAATGAGGGAGATGTGTGTTATAAAGAAAATTCACAACTTGGTCTTTCATTGTGCTTGGGTCGTATAATCTTGATTTGCCTAGAACAATCTGGGGGTGGGGTGGAGAATTAAAGGTGAGTTACAGATAACTCAGAGATGAATCTGGACAAACAGAGGAACATGGCATCTCTCTCTGAGGCGAGAGTGTCATAGTTTATATATAAACAGGTTTCAAGTGGATGATCTGAAGAAGAATTGCATGACTTTGCACATAGGGGTTTTCCCCTTGAAATTCATGTTTGTTAACCTTCAAGGAGATCTGCCAAATCAGGATCCTTTGATTAAGGCATTAGGTGGGCGGTTTCTTAATTCCCTGGCATAGTAATAATTTAGCTCAGTATACTCAAGATCTGATTAAGTTTATATTAAAATGATGATGATGATGATTATAATGATTATAAAATAGGGAAAGAGGATTCTAGATTCTAAATTTCTTGGCCTTATATATATATATACCTAAATCCAAATACTCAGAAATATACAGATGCACCAGGATAAAGTTTTGAAAAATATATGTTATATTGTCCAATTGTGTACATATATAAATACTTATATATGTGATGTATGAAAATAAACTATTATTTTGATACACTTATTGCAGGGCTTTATTTATAATTATTTTCTATTTGACTTGTCAAGCTGGCATACCCCTGACAATACTTGAGAAATCAAAATGTTTAAAGATGGGTCAAAAGCAACTAGAAATGTATATTTAATTTAAACCATGGTTCTATGAGTATGTCTGACTTTAGTTTGACATTGAAATGAAAGATGTCTTTAGTTGAGAAACAGGCACATTTATGTATGCCTTGGGGATGGGAATGAGGAAAGGCAGCATGGGGCTAGAATTATAATGAGCTAATATTCGTGTAATTTTATCAGGATTATTTAAGACTTAATTTCTATGCTGATGCATACACAGGATTTCTCTGTGTCTGGCCATGTCTGTTAGCAATGCAAATAGGTGAAAGTTCCAGGGATTTGTTTGGCAACAAGTTTCTGAAGGGCCTTTTGGTGCAGCTGCCTTCCATTTGATTCATCAAGAGACGAAGCAAAGCTGAAGTAGTTCTTCATGATGAACTGGCAGCAGCGTGCCAAGATAGTTTTATTGCTTAGCAACTTGGCAGCAGGAAATGTTAAAATATTACAATTTCTCATATATGAACTGAAACAGGCTTTCAACGGATGGCCCTCCAGCTTGCACGTGATTAAGATGCAGCCACATGGCACTTGCTCATACTCTGAGATGACAGGCAGAAGAAAGAAAAGCTGGACCCTTTTAATTATGTCAACAACAATGTGTCAGGAAACCTTTGCTGACTTGAACCAAATACTAATACGAAGAATTGAGCCTTCTCCATTGAGATGTTGAGAAACTTTGGAATATGCCTTTATCAAGGCAATTTCCTTTGCATTTTGGAAGAACTCCATCTATTGAGAAACGGTATGCCAAATA
The DNA here is from genome assembly GCF_000317375.1 of Microtus ochrogaster. NCBI lineage: Eukaryota > Metazoa > Chordata > Mammalia > Rodentia > Cricetidae > Microtus > Microtus ochrogaster. Next base: position 38,277,293 of record NC_022021.1, read on the forward strand.
AAATATCATGATAAACAAATCACACAAGGGGTTCTGACAGTTTACCACACACTTCCAGAATTTGCAGGATTGCTGTGGGAAGCGTTCTTTTCGTGCAAACTGTAGAATGAAGGCAAGTGACACAGAGATGACACCAGCTAAATGGCAACATAATGCAGACAGTCATTGCAGATGCTTTGATGCAGGATGCTGCCAGCACACATGCGTCTGTGAACCTCCTACCAATTACACTCTCATTCTTCTTAACTGAGGATGCTGATTTCACCAAGGGAGCGAAAGCTCTATGCTTTAGAAGCTCACATACAAAGCAACATATTTTAAGTAGCAAGTGGAGTTTAAATTTTTTAATGTCTAATTTAAAGAGAATTACTCATTAATAATTGCAGGTCATTAACCTTTTTACAGATTTATACTGTTGTCTTCTAAAAATAAGAAATATATATAGAGGAAATTTTTAATTGAGCTTACCTCTACCAAAACTTCAAAAAATTGAAGTATTCTAATTACTTTCTGAGTTTTTATCTATAAAAGTTCAGTTTATAATTTATGCTGAAGCCTAATATTTTTTCCTTATTTATAAGAACTTTCATTTAAACCAATGTACCCATGCATGTGGAATCATCTTATTTATTGAGTAAAATGATAAATCATGTTGAAAATCTGACACTGTATAAGATCTATGAATGAAATATAGATAACAAATTTATTGTAAAACAAATATTTAGTCTGTAAAAATTTATTTTAAAACATATGACAGCCGAGCAGTGGTTAATCCCAGCATTCAGGAGGCAGAGGCAGGAAGATCTCTGTGAGTTTGAGGTCAGCCTGGTCTACAGGAACTAGTTCCAGGACAGGCTCCAGAGCTGCAGAGAAATACTGTCTCAAAAAATAAACAAAACAAACAATCAAACAAAACTTATATGACATAAAACCTATTTGATTTTATTTATAATAAAGCATATTTAGCATGTTAAATTTTAACTTGAGTTAAAAACTTTCAATTAAAAGACAAGTATGATCGAGACCTTAAATCCAAAAATAAAAGGAAAAAATTTATTTTCATAAAAAATTATTTTCAGCCGGGCGGTGGTGGCGCACGCCTTTAATTCCAGCACTTGGGAATCAGAGGCAGGCGGATCTCTGTGAGTTCGAGGCCAGCCTGGTCTATAAGAGCTAGTTCCAGGACAGGAACCAAAAAAAGCTACGGAGAAACCCTGTCTCGAAAAATCCAAAAAAAAAAAAAATTATTTTCATTTTCTACCACTGAAAGTTTTACCCAGCCATGTTATGAACAGTTTTGGAGGAGAGAGGACATCTTTCATTTTCAATCAGTTCAAAAGAATTATTTAAGTATATCTACCGATTTTTCAGAATTGGTCTTTGATTACTATTTATAATCACCCTATATCTTGCGTAATTAAAAATAAGCAGAATTCTATACAGCTTTTTATGCATTTTTAAAGCTTTAACCTCTCAGTTATGTGACAAGGGCTTTTATAATTGAAAAACATTGTACCCAAATCTTTACTATTTCTGGGCCAAGCTAGAGCACTAAATTATGTTTGAAATGTGTATAAAAGCAGTACAAGTTCACGGGTTCCAGCTTGAGCTTTAGAAAACAGAGAACATTATATTGAATGTTAATAGCAAATGAAAGTTACCATGAGGAGAACTTTACAGGCAACTGTTTAAACTGTGGAATATCTCTGGCTCTACAGTGGAAATTGCAATGCTTCCATTTACTTGTAATTAATAATGTCAATAGGTAAAGTTAGCATATTTATTTTGTCTTAAAATCTAAATATATGGCGATAAATTGCACCTATGTGACCATGCATATTCAATTTTGATGAGAATAAATTAATGATATATCAAAATGATCAACCAATAGGATGTATAGCTTTATATTCAGAAAGCCATTTCTCCTGCATCTCTTTCTTGAGAACTCACTGTGCATCCATGGAACCCAGTTTAAGCAATGATCAGGCTGATTTATTTATAGTACCCTTGTGCCTCTTTGGGGCAGTGGGATCTCAATAAATTACCAAGATAACATAATGGCACAAGAATAGACTACCTTAAAAATAGGTGCTTCCAATTACAATTGAAGGGGAAGAGTTAGGTAGAGGTTTAAATTATGGCAATTGCTCCTGGAAAATTGATGGGCTGGATTGAGAGAAGCACACATCCATGAACGCATGGGGTTATTTTCTACAATTATAATCAGAAATGTTAAATGGGACTTTATAATAGAGGTGAGCAGTCACTGAGTCTAGTCGTCACTAATCACTGCAAAGTACACAGTGGTATATTTAGTAAATGTCCTAAAGCATCATCCAGGAAGAGAAATGTCAGTCCCAAGAGACTCAAAGAACTCACATAAAGATTCATATTTATTCCAATACGTGGCAAACCAGGAGGAGGCTAAAACCCTGGGAAAGTTTGTCTCAATCTACTTTGCTTGCAGTCACACACTTTGGTCTATGTAACATTTATTATTATTAGACAAGCCCCAATTATTATATGATATGAAAAATTTAAACTTCCAAATGAACTGTGTTTCTGTTTCTTTAGCAAGTGTTACTTCTGTGAAATGTATGTCTCTGAGATGTGGAAAATCTGTCTTACCATCATGATGTGTATCCAAAAATGAGCCTAATTTAAAATGAAGTCTAATAAATGCTTATATTTTAAAGTTATGCATTTGCTTTTTAATTGTTTGCTTTGTAGAATTAGCTCATCTTAGAAGATTTTTCTACTAATTATAATTTTCTTTTTCTTTCATTTAATATTAGAATTATAATTTCCCCTTAGTTAAGATTTTAGGCAATAAATGATAATTTCAAAGTTCCAAAGTTATTCTTTCATTTTAAAAATAGATTTTCAATAATGATATAAGGAATGATTTTTCTCCTTAATTTCATTTTTTTTGTTGCTTAGTAAACAAGACTCCACAATATTTTTTCAAAGCATTTTTCTTAGCTATTTGTTTATTGTATGTGACTCTGATTGTATATATATAGAGAGAGAGATCAGAAACAACCTGTGGTCATTGGTTCCTCCTTCCACCAATTGGGATTGAGGTATCAAATTCAAGCTATCCAACTTCATAGCAGGTATCTTTACCCTCTGAGTCATCTTTGGAATCCCAAAGCAACAAGGTAATAGTAGAAAATGCGGCATTGTCAGCCTCTCAGTGAATATAATGTAGATTATAACATACATAAAATTGAGGCTGAACGTAAGAATAAGAAGAAATAACAACTTAAAATCCTAATTTTCAGTCTCGAATATGCTCATAATAATCCTTTTAGTAGATATGATCTCCAAGTGATAGCATGATGTCCCAATCATCTACTCTGGGCCATCATAGAATGGTCTATTTCATTTGAGGATGCAATGAAATCAACTGGCCTTTTCCATTCTCTCTGCCGCAAGCGTCAGAACACACCTGAGAGCAGTGCTTCCCTAACAGCTCTGATAAGTATGACACATCTCTCTACCTGCACATCACTTGTTCTGTCCAAGTGTGTCCTCATACACCTTTCATTCTGCATGGGTCTACATGCTCATCCTCTACTCCATGTATGTACCTGGCATATATCTTTACCTGATCTACATTTCCTGTTTGTCACCATTTGTATTAATGACTAGACAACAGAACTCATGAATTTATTCATACTGTAGCTTACTGTTTAGATAATTCACGTATTTTAAAAATTAAAGAAAATAAGCTGGGGAATACTGTGCATTCGTTAGTTTGTTGTATTTAGTGAATGAAAAATATAGAAAGTTTTATATCAATGCATTTCGTGTGTGTGTGTGTGTGTGTGTGTGTGTGTGCACCTCTTATGTGCTTAGAAGTCAGACTACAGCTTTCAGGCTTTGTTCTCTTCCCATTCTGAGTTCTGGTCACAGGAAAGTGGATGGAGATTGTGGTTTCAAGTTTGGCAGTCAGTGCTTTTGACCCCTGACCCCCAAATCAACATCTTATAAAATCTTATATGTGAGACAGAAATTTTCATTTTTTTTGTTCATAGACTCTAACATTGACTTGCATTCCCTTAGAAAAGTACATCTTGCAAAGTTTGTGTTTAAATGTTACTGAAAAGTCATTTTTAAATGGCTACTCATCTGTATCCTATTACTTAAAACCCAAGTTAACATTGTGGCCAGCCAGACAGTGGTTAATCCCAGGACTTGAAAGGCAGAGGCAGGTGGAACTTTTTGAGTTTGAGGCCAGCCTGGTCTATAAGAGCTAGTTCCAGAACAGGAACCAAAGCTACAGAGAAACCTTGTCTCGAAAACAACAAGAACGAAACAAAACAACAACAATAACAACAAAAACAAAACAAAACAACAACAAAAAAGGCAAACAAAAAAAATGAAAAAAGGAAACATCATTGTAGCCTTATTTTCTTTATATTTACTTGGTTTTATGTTTTTTCATGTTATGCTGCTTTAAGGTGACTACTCTCAGTTAACAATCTCACAGTATCTTCATACTGTCTTAGAGTTACTCTCACATCCTTTGTGAAAATAAAGCCTCCTCTAAAGACACAACTTTCTTTTATGGAGCAATTAGTTTGCTCTTACTCTGGTTCCCTCTCTGTGTCATTTGGTTTTCTCAGTTGAGCAATTTATGCCTTCCTTTTAAGGTCTACTGTCCATTACAAACAGCAGGTTCTCTAAACTCCATCACCATCCTGAGCCTAATGAGCAAATGGCTGAAAGTTCAGCAGCCTGGTGGAGGCAACACTTCGGGTTCCACTCTGACAGCCAGCTCACTGTGGCTGTAATTAATAATGAAATGTTACATCTCCCGAGTTTTATGTGGAGACAGGGCAAGTGACAGGGATTATGGAGAGAAATAAATTTACATTGTAGCTTTATAAAGCATCCGTAACTTTAGGAGTTCACTACATTTGAAATTACTGTAAGATGACAGACTTACAAGGAGGTGGTTACTGGGATATTTAAAGCACCAGGCTGAAGCATCAGGAGATGGGAGGAGGCAAAGCCTTTCCCTTCCTGCTGCTTGCTTTCTTCTATCCAGCTGCTTATTAAAAGATCAAAGATGCATCTGGCTTTTCCTCTGGAGTTAATCCATTTCAGTCAATGTCACATGTATTCACTCTGCAACTCTCACAAATTTTCCCATCACCTTCTTTCCCTAATAAAGACAATAAATGCTACAACCCCCTAGCCTGCTCCTAGAAATACTTTACTAGTACAAGGAAGTACTATGGGATGCTATGCCCAGTACTCTGCGCACTGGGCTCTGCACAGTGAAGTTATCATTGACTATCACTCAACAATATTTACAAAAAGCCAACAGGACCCAATCCAGATGAATTTCTCCTGGTTTCAACTGTTTTGTTTTTGTTTTTTTAATTTGTTTTGATTTCTTCCAAAATATTGCAAATAAACACTCCTTTTTTTTTCTGGCTAATGAAGTTCTGAGCCAAATCGTTAATCTTTATTCTTAAGGAATCTACTGTTGGTACAAGCTCAAGAGGGTCATACAAGGTAGATGACAGGATATAAATAAACATTTGTATAAAAGATTCCAGAGATACAGGGCCTTAGAATAGCTCTATTATAATTTTCCAACATTTTTATTTATTATTACTCTTCTTTCCTTCGTAAATTATGGAATTGTTAAATTACTTCATAAGATTTTTTTTCAACTAATATACCATCTCACTTCCATGTGAAAGTCTTGCCTGTTGTGCGCATGCAATTCAAACAGCCAGCTCTCTACAACGTCTACCCTGTCTTCTTCACCTTCTGCCATGTCATTATAGCTATTATTGACAATGTACCCTAGGAACACACACACAAGAAAAATGAACCATTTATCCCTTAAATTGCTTTTGCCAAGCCACAATATCATAAAAATAGGAAAATAATTAAGCACTTTTCCTCATTTCCCTCATTATTAAACAGGATGCACATTTAGGTCTATATTATGTATGAAGTTATCTCTAAATTCAGATAATGCAAGAATTTTAAGGGATTTATTATTCTGAGGAAACTTCTTTTCCCAATGATGTATGATGGATAATTAATACAATAATACAGGAATTGACCTCATCCTAAAAAGGAACAGCTACATTATTCACCTAATTATAAAATCAAGGTAGAGTCCACAAATACTCAATTAGTGTTTTTAAAAATGTCACCAAATCCATCCATTTGGATTAAACTATAAATAAGAACACATGTGGACTCTCAATGCCTTTGGGCTTCAATTTTTCTTAGCTAGTTTCTAAAATGTCAGAAGTGTAATTTTCCTGCGGATTTCTAAATCTGACTTTGGATATGACTTGAGCTAGAAGTTGAAGTGAATGTGAGATTTCACTAATGATTGCTGTCAAATGTCTGATTGAAGCATTCTCAAAGACAAACTTTTCCAGTTAAATGTCCAAATGTAACCGATGTCATTCTGCTAAAAACTAAACATTCATTCTAGCGACAGGATACTGGCCAAAACAAACTGTTTCTGAAAGCAATAAATAACAAATATCCTTTAATCAATTTCTCATGCATGTAAAATTAAAGATGGAGTTGGGTGGGAGGATATGTGGAGGAAATGGGAGAACGGGAGGGAGTGGAAACTTGGATTTCTATGTATAATGATAAAAGATAGTTTGTTTTCTTTTAAAAAGTAAAAAAAAAAGGGAAAAAAATTAAAGAAGTAGAGAGTAATACATATTTGTGATCAACTAGTTTTTTCCCTTTAATTCAGGCCTTGGACTGGTGTTGCCTATACCTATAGTGTCTTCTTACATCCCTTCAATTAATCAGAAAAACCTTTTGTCCTGGTTGGTATTGTCAACTTAACACAAGCTAAAGCACCTTGAGATAAGAAATTACAAGTGAAGAATTGCATCCATTAAATTGACCTGTGGGCATATCTGTGGAATATTTTCTTGCTGTACTAGTTCCCACCTCCAACCCCCATGGGCAGTGCAATTCAGATGCAGGTGGTCTGCAACTGTACAAGAAAACCAGTAAAACAAGAAATCGGAAAGGAACATTCCTCCATGGCCTCTGCTTCAGGATCTGCCTCCAGGACAGACCATTTTCAGAGGCAAGAAACTTTTCAAAACCATCTTACCCTGACTTGGCAAGATTTGACAGTCTTCATTTCAGAATATTAAATAATCTTTAAACAACTGTGCAACAAATGAGGACAACGATCTCAAAATGTAAGCAATGTATAAGTATCTTGATCAAAGATAGAAATGTATATTGAAATATAATAAAATATCTTAAAATTGTATCAATATACAAAATGATTTAAGCATAGGTAGAAGAATGTATGTATGCATACAATATGACAAAATAACTTCACCTAGGTATACAAATATTGTAGACAAAATAGGAACATATTCAATATAATTTAAGTTTGTATCAATGTACAAGCATCTATACCAAAGTAAAAATTCTGTAAATAATAGCTCACAAGTATTCACTCTATTACTCACTATTATTATTCGTGTGAGTAAGCTCACACTAATCTACTATCACATCCAATTTCCTCTTTTTTTCAAAGAAATCTCTGAACTTACATAATTTTCTTCCCAATTCTATAACAATTATAATCAACCCCTAAATGATGTCCCTAACACTAAGGACAAACATTGTTGGGAGGGGGGATGTCATCTTTTAGAATTATTTCCAGCTGTAATGGGGAAAATGTTCTTTCTATGGGATACTATGAAAGCAAAATGGTGGTTAAATACCAAGATTACTGTCTGGTATAATTTCAAATAGTCTCTGAGTATTTGGTAGGGTTTCTCTGAGGTTTCTATTTGGAGTTCTGGTCAGAACATGGTTAAAAAAAAGTAGACCATTTCACCTAGCCAAGTTGGAACCAAAACAGGTCTTATATAGAGCTATCAGCATCATAACATCACATCAACAAGGTTGAGTTGTTGTTTTGGGGCCCAATCTTCTTCCTGGAAACTTCAATGATTACTGCAAGAAAATTTTATTCATTGTGAAAAACTTAAACTTAATATAGACATATATTCAATGAAATGTACTATAGGGTCAAAAAGAGGTATGAAGAAAAGTAAAATATTTTCTAAATTCTTTGTTCTTTCTGTCATATACCAGATGGCTCCTGACATAAGATGAAAACTGAAATTTTCTTTTAACATGCTTGTATTTAGAGAAGGACAGGGCAGTTGTCCAACTCCAAAGCCAGTCCTCCACAGTGACTGGGAATAACTGGACCATTTTTGACTTGGGGATCTGTGAGAGGCTCCTAAAGGAGTTTTCTGGTGGTACCAGGTTGCCTTGTCTCTCTTTTGTTGATCTGCATTCATTGTTCCAATGTTGGCCTTTACCCCACCTTCTACATATACCTGAATGCTGAGTCCTTCTACTCTTGCCATTCTCAGGGGAGATATTATTCCTAGGAATTCCTTGTCTACAGTCCTTTCCCAGATATCCTATTCTAGCATAAATAAAACATTTGACATTTAGATGTCTCCTCATTTCTTTGGAAATTGCTTCTCCTACCCAAGATTCAGTATTATAGTCAAATGTCTCAGTATGCAGGACTTAAGACATCTCATTCCTTCTTCTTTCCAGTTATTTTTCCAGACTCTCTTGAGTTGGTTTCATTAGCTCCTCATTAAAGCCAGACTTCTATCAAACATTTTAATATGTAATTCTTCATATGCCATTTATTTACTTAAGGACAAATTCTTTCTGGAATTCTTATGCTGAATTCTGGTTCAATTGGTAAAATAGGATATCTTGACTTCTAAACACAAACTCATCTAGTCTGCTTCACTTTCACAATTTCAGAACATTACACCTTGAGGCTCACCCGTAAACTTCAAAATATTTTTCAATACTACCTCTCAAGATATTATCTACTTCTCATAGCCAGTGTCCTTCCATAGCTCTGTAATTGCTCTAGCCAACAATTTGCAATTATTATTAATTAGAATAAACATGTCTTACTCTTCTCATTTGAAAGGATATTGCTTCCTAGTAATGATATAGACATCACAAATATAGTATATTTTACCTTTTGACAGTTTCCTTTGAAGAATATAGAAATCAAAACAATCAAAAACAATGATGCTATTGTTTCCTGAGAACCATGAAAACTAGCCATTGTGCTAGGGATGATGACAGAGAAAGATTAAAAGGTGTGCCTGGTGTCCTATGTTAACTTTCAAAGACCTACAGTTTTATTTAAGTCTCTACTTTTGTTAATTTTATATCCTACAGTTCACATCCAAACAGCCTTTGAAATAAAATCACTGAGCTAATTTTGCCCAGAGCTTGCTCAAACTTGCACATCTGCTGTGCTTTTACTCGTTGGCTAGAATGGTAATAATTTTAGTCCTAGGCATTAAAATTAAGAGCAGGTACTTGTGTAGTTTCCCGGCATTTGTAATGCCCACTTTTTTTGTTTTTACTTCATGCTATTGGTGATTTTATGAAGTGAGACATGCCAATATCATTCTACTTACCTAGGTATGACAACACAGAAATGTCGCATGATTAAGATTACACATTAACAAAACTGAATCTATCTCTCATGTCAGAAGGGAGTCCCCCTTTTTTTTTTTTTGCTTACTTACATCTTATTTATCTGTTTTGTCATACACTCATCTCATTCATCGTGAATACAACTTTACTCATGCCTGATTTGTTATGTCTGATTAGCAACATGGTTCATTTTAGAAGAAGAATTTTTAATTTCAACTTTTTCTCACATAGCGAATTTTACTATAGTCATTTATCTAGACATATTCTTCATAAAAATATCTAGCTCTTTGTATTATGTATGTATCAGTGTTTGGTCTACATGCTTGTATGTGCATCACATATGTGTCTGGTCTTTAGAAGGCCAGAAGGCAGCTTAAGTTCCCATGGAGCTAGAATGGCTTTTTCAACAGGTGGGTGCTGTTAAACCAACTCCAGCCTTCTACAAGTGCATCAAGTCCTCTTAACTACTGAGCCATCTCTCGTACCCCATGTTTCAACCTCTATAAGACTGCTTGGTGACAGAAATTGATTAACAATTATGAGTATATGTTCTCCTTATAAAAAGTTTTGTTTAGTAAATATTTTTTTTAGGAAATAGTTTACAGTTATTTAAATATGGTTTATATTCTTCAAAACTCCGGTTGAAATTTAATCCTCATGGGAAAGTTCTAAAACTGTGAAAAACCTGACAGTGTTGATAAGTGTGGCCTTTGGTAGTGGGTTGGGACATGGAAAAGGTCATCCAGATAGGTTCCTAACTCTTGAATACTGGTGATGTTAGAAAAAGCAGAAGAGAAATGAGTCAGACACACCGGAGCAGTCAAGGTATTGCTTATCATTTGATTTCTTATGGAGCCTTGGGACTCTGCCAGCACGAAGGTTATCACCAGATACAGGCTGGTGAGTTTGGTTCCAGAATTATAATCCCAAACAAGCCTCTTTACTTTTAAAGCTACTTAACTTTGGAAAACTGTTAAAGTTATACTAACCAGATTAATACACATGACCAAATATACATGTTTCTATCTTGCTCTAACACAGTTTAAAAATGTTATCTTATGGGGAAGATGTAAACAATACCATCAGACCACTCAATTCCAAGATTTTTTCAATATAAAATACAAATGCCTTCAGGAAATTATGAGAACTGTTTTTATCATTGAGACAGAATAAATGGGGCAAATTATTCAAAATGACAGTATCTTTCAGGTAAAGTATAGCTCAAAGGTCTACTTTTAAAATTAAATATATAACCCATCAAAAATAAAAACCTTTGATTGATTTTTTCTTACTTACCATAAGATTTAATTCATATTTCCATTATATGTGTAAATATATGTTTATACACATTTATATTAAAGATAAACAAATACATATGCATGAGGACATATATACAAAAAGATGATGTTTTAAATAATTGGTGATAGATAATTTTATGTGATGTGAAAAATAGGTTTGTCTTGAATATATAAAACAATATCTATATTAAATGGATGTTTCATTAATTTTTATCTATCAATTTAAGAAGAAAGGAGTTGAACTATTATTATCTTATATTACATGTTGTTTAGATGACAATGATAAAAGGTCTCTGCACTATGCAGAGCTTTGGCAATATGCGATTTTAGGACATTATCTTATTGAGTTTCATTATGCATCCTCAGCAACTATTATTCCTATTAATGCCAAGATCAACCTCCACCTTGCCCTTTTCCTCTTCTAATTGACAATGGGCAAATCATTTCTGGTCCAGAGCAGGAGCTCATCTTTCCATCTAACCTTGAACATTAATCCAACAGAAAAGTGAATCCCATTAGCATAGACTCATGGTTAATAAATACAAAGGTCCCATGAAGAACAATAATGCACCTTGTCTCCCACATCAATTTCTGGCACTTCAGAAACTAAGTGCAATGAACATTAGGTCACAGCCTATAACTTTCATAAAATGTTCCACTTAGAGTAGCCTATTAAGCCTCCAAACTGGTAGTGTCAGTTCATTATATTAAAAGTCCTTCACATAATAGATTAGTATTACATATTTACGTCTATGAATAAACAAGTGTTTAAGTCCATAATGGTATTACATCAGTGATATCTTTTCACTATTATTCCCAGAGGTGAATGAACCTTTTACCATCCAGAAAATTATGACATATGCTAGAAAATACACATGAGACATCAGATGCACTTTTGCTAGCTCTGAGCTTCTTTTGCATGATTAAATGTTTTGAAGCTACAAGAAAAAATTGAAAATTCATCGTGCAAAAATAAATATACATAGATATGTATATAGCACATACATATAAACTTCAAGACACTGAAGAAAATAAAATTTGAATTAATTATCTACAGCCCTAAAGACGTTAAAATCATGTGTGGTGTTCTTGGGTTCAGACTATTTTTCTCTTGCACATATTTTTCTACTTAATTATTTCTTTTCATACACACTTCTCTTTTATTTCAACATATTTTTTTCTTCTTATAGTTGCTTCTATGAAAATGCCTGTTTAAAAGGGCATAGACTGTGATGGGGACACCCAGTGAAACACTTTACCTGAAATAATGGGAGCCTACCAACTCCAGCAGGACAGGGAAGGAAACAGCATAGGACCCAACTAATCCCTCGGAATGTGGGGAACAGTTGAATGTTGTAATTGGAGTAGCGGAGCTGCGTCCCCGGCACCCGGCCACCCACATGGCTAGCTCTAGCTTATGCCCCGAAATAATTACACGGAAACTGTATTCTTTTAAACACCGCTTGGCCCATTATATCTAGCCTTTTCTCAGCTAACTCTCACACCTGGACTAACCCATTTCTTATCATCTGTGTAGCCCACGAGCTGGCTTACCAGGAATGATCTTAACCTGCATCTGCCTGGAGTGGGAGAATAATGGCGACTCCTGACTCAGCTTCTTTCTCCCAGCCTTCTGTTCTGTTTACTCCTCCCACCTATGTTTTAACCTATGAGGGCCAAGCAGTTTCTTTATTGCTTAACCAATGAAATCAACAGATTGATATATGACACTCCCACATCAGTTGAATGACTGGGGAAGACTACAGGGCCACTGGCAGTAGCACCAAGATTTGTCCCTACTACTTGTACTGGCTTTTTTAGAGCCTATTTTCTTTGGGTGGATACCTTGCTTATCCTAGATAAAGCAGAAAGGGTTTTGGACCATCCCCAAAACAATGGGCCTTAACCTCTCTGAGGAGTGGTTGGGGTTTGGTGTTGCAGAGTTAGGTGGCGGGAATCAGAGGAGGAGAGGGAATGGTAACTGGGATTTATATGTAAAATGAAAAATGATAGTTTGTTCTCTTTTTAAAATAAAATAAATAAAACATTAGAAAGACCATCGTGTAGTAAACAAAATTAAAATTGAATTACATAGAATTTTGTGAATCTTTTATATCTGCTTTAACATATTTTAAGCCTCTTTTTTTAAAGAAAGAGATGATTTATTTTTAAATATATGATGCTGAGTGTGACTGTTATCCTTTTGTTGTCAACTTACTACAATCAACAGTCACTTGAGGGAACAGTCTTACCTGAGTAATTTTCTTGTCAGGTTGGCCTACAGACTTGCCTGTGTGACTTTGTCTATACTGTCAACTGATGCTGAAGATCTGTCCATATTGAGTGTCAACATTCCCTACACAGGATATCCTAAACTATGTGAGAAAAGAGACAGCTGTCTGAAATGATATACGTCCAGAGAGAATGGGGACTGATTTCTTTCTGCTCTTGATTGGACTACCCACTTGACCTTGGTCTCAATAGGTTTTATATCTTGTAATTTTAAAGCAAATAATCCATTTTTCTCCATTATGTTGTTCTTTTGGCCAGGATATTTTATCACAACATCTGATAGGGAACTAGAACAGTGAGTTCCATGAGGATATTTCCATGAAAGCACAAGAAAAATTAGTTCACCATCTCTCTTGCATGCTCTCTTCTATTTTTCTCTTGTTGGATGCACGTTCTTTATCCTGAAAGATTTTATAAACTCCAGATGAATCAATGAGGAAGCAACATTAAGTAGAATACCTAACAGCCTCATATGACACCGCTAAAAATATAGGCAAATCTTAGTATCCTGACAATTTGATTTGAGGGTTTCAGATTCTGTAGGCATGCTTTCTGGATACTATCCCTTCTTCAACAGGCTACGATGAGGCTGAAGAAATAAAAGCCAGTGCAGTAATGCCCACTGACAGAATATCAGACTACTTTGACAAGAGGATGCATTTTGGAAGTAAAACAAAAAATACACATAATTTCTGCCCTTTCCATTTATTTTATATTAAAGCAAATATGCTATATCTAGTAGGTTTTATTGATTGTCTCATAATATCTGAGAGCAGAAGTGGGGTATGGAGCAGAACACAGTAGCCTATCGAGGCCAGAAGTCCACTTAAACAGCTGATGGTTAAAGTTGAATACTTTATAATCTAGTGTACTTATGACCTGGATGCCTGGATACATTTTCTTAAGTGTTTCACTTAGTTCTTAGGAGCAGTCTGGAGTTTTTGTACAAGGCAATGTGTTATTTTTTTCTAATATCAATTTATATATTTTCTTAAGTTTCCTATTGTTATTCTTCACATAAACATCATGAACCATGGAAGAAATTGAGAATTGGAAATCAATTTATATTAAAAAAGAATAAAGAAGAAAACAAACCCATCTCTCTCTTTTCTTTTTTTTTTATTTTTTATTTTTGAGACAGGGTTTCTCTGTAGCTTTTGGTTCCTGTCCTGGAACTAGCTCTTGTAGACCAGGCTGGCCTCAAACTCACAGAGATCCGCCTGCCTCTGCCTCCCCAGTGCTGGGATTAAAGGCGTGCGCCACCACCGCCCGGCTCATGTTTGATTTCTTATTCAAAGTCATCTAAATACTTTAGGTTATTTCATGTTTAATGAACTTATTTCTGAAATATGTACACTAGCATGCCTGTTTTTAAATATTTATCTGCTTTCTTAAGACTCAGAAACTTAAACCATGTTCAAGCCATTTTAAGCGCAAACCTTGAGTCTTACATCTCTTTTTTTCTAAGTGGTTGACTTCTTTATACAACAAGAACCATTTATATATGTATTGTAGGGACGCTGCCATCCTGTTAAACTCTGTGTTAATCTCTATGGATACCTTCTATCACAGACCAAGTGATTTTACAATAACAGAAAATTATTTTTCATAAGAAACTAGAGCTCATGGTCCCAGCAGTGATTTAATTAATACAGTTTCTGTGTGATTGTTTCAGGTCTAAGCTAGCCTGGTGGCCAGGTTGAACAAGCAGCTCATTCTCCCCAACAGCCATTCATGACCCCATACCCATTACTGAGGAACTATAGACAGTTGATGGTTTCTACAGGAGAGGGTTCAGTTTACTTTAAGGGTGTGGCTCGGGGTAGCTCAATTATGCTCCAGTGGATTGCAATACCCAAGAGTATATGGCCAGTCACAATTACTTTTGAGGACTTTTTCTAAGGATAAGCTTCAGTGGGTAGATGAGGTGTGGGTGGATTTGGAAGAATGTTAAAAATCTTCAGATTATCTTTATAAACTATTGTTAAAAGGAATATTATTGATGATTCCATAACACTGTTCTAATATATATGCTAACCTTTTCAGAATTATATATATTAAATAAGATGGGAGGTATCATTCATGTTAAAATCTGCAAATGTCCATAGAAATAAACTTTCCATAAGGGTAAAGTTTTCATAAGAATATGCCAACATAGTACTTTACTTGCTTTATTTTTTTCTTACTTTTGCCTGTGAATTTGAGTGTCCAATACTATTCATAACATTCAGAACTTGAAATCTAATTTTATTCATATGCAAAGTAAGCCTATCCCTGTGATGTAGCTTTGCTTTTTGATCTTGTGTTTTTACATGTGACTGTGCATTGAAAGTTAATTTAAATTCCATTGAATATGTATATGTACATTTTTTTTTTGTCCTGCCATGGTATTCCTTTTCATTCCCAGTTCTGCTGTAAAGGCAGAAATTAACCTTGTGTTGACACTGTCCAACACTGAGAAGATTCCTCTAAAGAAATAGATTTTTAACCTTTGAGAATTGGGATCTAAAAGGAAATATTATCCCTGGGACACAACACTACCATAAACAGAAAGTGATGATTCACTCTCCTCAAAGATGAAGAAAATAAAGTGGCTGAAGTTTCCCCCTTGATTTCCTAGGGGTATAAATATGATCAATAAAAGGCGGTAAGGCATGTTTGTTACAGTTGCTTTGCTCTCAGAACAGCAACCTTTATCCTTGTGGAATGGAGTTTCCTAGTTCTGATGCAAATTGTCTCCTCTTAAATGGAATTTTGATTAGCTTCCTATTATTTTGAGAATAATACCAATGCTTAACAATGAAGATCGGTAATCTCCAAGCAACCCTGGGACATTGATATAGATTTGGAGATATAGCCATGTTAAAATTAGATACATAACACATTTCCATTTTTCCTTTGCATAATGACTTTAGTTTGTGTGAGTGAATATAAAAGATAATCAAGTCATAGATACCTCAAGGAGATTGTCAGTGCATTTGTCTGTAAAGACATAAAGTACTTTGACAAGAAATTCTAATTTATATGTTGAAATCTCGACTCTTTCCTCTCAATGTATCTGAAGAAATAGATGATATAGCAGTGTCCAATTTTTTGTACTGTTCTTCAGATTTATTGGGTACATTAAAACCAAAAAGAATTTCTGCACTCACAACTTTTTGATGAAAGGAGATTTGAATTGAGCAGGGCATAGTGTTTGCTTTCCCTGTGACCCTAAATTTGCCTCTAATTTATATACTCATTATTTTCTCACTGAAAACTAATGGTATTAGGGACTCCAGGGATAAATCTTATTCTACCATTTTGACCATGTATTTTTCAGTATTTTTTTTAATTACCATTGCTAGTGTTTGTTCAACCTCATAAAATGAATAAAGGTAACCTTTAAAATCATTCCATACTGATAATGGTCAAATTATGTAATCTACATGAAGCACTTTAATATCAAATACTAAATAAAGTAAAGCATAGTGTTAGCATTCACACTAATACTTTTACTGCTGCTCTCATTAGTGAACACATATGTCAACATCTATACTGGAATCACATCAAATTATAGGTCTTGCCTCACTTATATTCATATTCCTGTGTTGCCGATCACTAAAACACTGACAACAAGTATAGGTTTAAAATAAATAACAGTTACATTTTATTACTGCAGTACTGAACTATATCCAGATTCTTTTTTTTGGTTTGTATAATTTTTTTCAGAATAAATTTAATTTTATTATTTTTTTC
>NC_022021.1:38295811-38297813 GCF_000317375.1 Microtus ochrogaster
TTTTGATCCTACTTCTTGTTCTGGCTTTTTACTTTTTATTTTATCATAACATAATCCTTCCTTCGTTTCTTTACCACAAACGAACAGAAAAGAAAGGAAATCAGTGCAATCTTAGTTCCAGGAGAATAGTAATGAGAGAAACACTCATTGGAATAAAAATATATAGACAAAACGAGGATGGTGCAGACATAGTAGCCTCGCTGAAGGAAGGGCTGTGAGGCAGTAGGCTAATTCTCTCGTGCAGCTGCTACTGGTGACCACAAATGTGGTAGCTAAAAAGTACCCCCTACATTATCTCATTGCTCTGTTGAACAGAAGCCAACCTTTGCATGATTGATTCTTTCCTAAAATATCACTGAACTAAAGTTGAACACTGATGCTAGTCACATTTATCATTTGTGTTGGAAATTGTTTCTTAAGCACATTGATTATTGACCATGTAGAGTCACTATTCCCTTGACAGATACTCTCTTTCATCTTCAAGCAAGTGTGTAGAACTTTGATGTCTTGAGTCTTTCTATCAAATCTTGCTATCTTATTCCATTGGGGTGAAGAAATCTTTTCTTAAAAAAAAGTTCTTGATGTCTGGTGTGCTATTATTTATCCCACACAAATAAATCAAGTTTATATTCCTGTGCTGTGTTTAACTAATAGTAATTTTAAATAGTAAAATTATTTATTCTTCAATAATATGAATTTTGTAAATAAATTGCTCGGGTAGCATGTGTGAGGGCTGAAAGTCTGTGTGTATCCTAACTACAACACAAGTTCACATTTGTGAAAATCCAGGGTTCTAGTCCTGACATAACTTATATTGTGTTTTCAAATGGTCAATGAAGGGAAATCACATTTAACTATATTATAGCACTTTACACACACAAACACACACATATATGTATATATGTATGTATATTTAAACTGAATTTCTTTGAAGATTCAAACACACAACAACATAGCCATGGAAAAAGATGCAATGAAGCATCTATTGGCAATGAGTTGTAATGACTTCCTAACTAAAATCTTATAATTCATGTTCTTATTTTAATGTCACATCCATTTTGAAGCTAAGTAGAAATGATGTTCTTGTGACTATTTGAATATTTAAAAACATTAAGAATAATTGTAAATTCTGAAATAAAATTAAACTATGCAAGCAAAACTTTTGTGTGTGTAAATATAACCATTATAGAAGCAGACAATGTGATCTTGTGATTAAAATGCAGAGCACTCCAATGTCTGCTATAAAAGGTAGTCCTGGGAGATAACTGAAAATTATGTTGTCAATATTATCAAGGGCATTAAAATGTGAAGTGTTTGAATACTATCAAATAGTATCTATGTAAATAAAGGAGTGCTTTTTCTGAATGGCTAAAAGACAATGAAGATTATCCTGGGATTTACTGACTGAAACCAAGATGTAAACTTTAAGCCTCTTTGTTCCTGGATTGTTAGCCTCAAAATTGTTCTCCCGAGATTTGCAGTTGCTGCAGCAAATAAGTAATGTTTCAAAAGCTTCACCTCTGCTTTCAAATGCTGTGTTGTCAGGAAAACATTTCATTCCTTGTTTTCAAGTAAAAGCCATTTTCCCACTTTTAGCTGATTTATCCTTTGCAGAGAGATGGCGTATGTAATTTATCACATCTTAACTTTTCCTTTTGTGTATCTGTGCAAAGGAAGCAACTATTTAGTATGTGTAGCTTCTGAAAAGAATGTTTATGTAGAAGCTTAGTTCATGCTTAGAAACTATAATATGACCGTTCCCCCAAACAGGGTAACAACTTAAAAAGAAAGCCATCATTCTCCCTTCCTTGGGACTGAATAAGCCTGGGATGAAACCGGACTTTCTGAACGTGGCGGACAATGAAGGCTGATGAGAAGCCAGGGACAATGGCACTAGGTTTCAAGCCTAATACATGATCTGGCTTTGTGGGAGCCTAGCCTGTTTGGATGCTCACCTTCCTGGTCCTGGATAGAAGTGGGAGGACCTTGGACTTCCCGCAGG
>NC_022021.1:38297928-38307815 GCF_000317375.1 Microtus ochrogaster
TAAAAAGATTACTTAAAATTTCTTTAAAAGAGGCCATTTATAGTCCTTTCTTTAGAGTCTAAGCCCTTTAGTCTATTTTGTGTAGCAGGTGCGTTTAACAATTTGAGCAATTACTGGAGCATTGAAGGCATAATCAGTGTCGAGAGAACACACAGCCCGATTGAAAATTTAACCAAAGCTATTGCACCATCAGAAAGTATGCCAATGTGGAAGTGCCATGCATAGAGGGTTTTACTGATACAATCCTGATCACACAACTAATGAAAAACAAAAACAAAAGCAAACAGAGAATTCTATGTAGGCAATTGGAATGGGTAAAATGTTAATTATAATTTTTGAGATGCTAACACTGGCTTACAAAAGGTGAAGATTTTTGACAGGAGTTTCTGTCCCACCCAGTCCCACAGCTACTCAGTCCCAAATAAACACACAGAGGTCTGCATTAATTATAAACTGGTTGGCCTAGTAGTTCAGGCTTCTGATTAACTCTTATAACTTATATTAGCTCATAAATTTGTCTCTGTTAGCCACGGGGCTTGGTACCTTTTTCAGTGAGGCAGTCACATCTTGCTTGTTCTGTGTTTGGCTTCCTCTACATCTGGGAAGAGGACTCAGTCGGCAGTCATCACCCAGACTTACTTTTCATTCTTCCCAGAGTTCTCCTGTTCTCATCGCCCTGCCTTCATGTCTGGTCTCCCCGCCTATACTTCCTGCCTGGCTACTCGCCTCATTGCAGGGTAAAACATTTTCCCACAGTAGATATTACCATGGTCCATGGAACAAATGCCTCTGCCCTTTCCAAAGTTGAGACCAAGCAAATTCTCTAACATCAGTAAGTGTAAAAAAACACTCATCTTCTATGGAATCCCCAATCCCTAGCCAGATCTTAGACTTGTTTCTGCTACAGTGATGAAAAACAAAACAAAACAAAACAAAACAAAGACAAACAACAACAACATCAACAAAAATGCAGACTTTTAAAGTCTGCTCTCAAAAGTGGTCTATTCTTTCTGATGGGAAAGACCAGGGAGGGTGTTTTCGTTTCACTTGTGTTGCTATGAAAGGATTCCCTGCTGCAAAGCAATTTAGGGGAGAAAATGGTTATTTTGGCTCACAATCCAAGGATGCAATCCATTATAGCAAGGAAGTCAAGACAATAGGAACTTAAAACAGATAGAAAGTAACATCTACAGCTAAAAGTAGAGAGAGAGCAAACTATGCATCCTTATTACTCTGCTTATTTTCTCCATCACACACAACCCGGTAACCACACCCAATGACTGGTGCTGCCACAGCAAACTGGTCTTTTCCATATTAATTAACAGAACCAGGAAAACACTCAACAGATAACCCACCGGCCACCCTGATCTCGACAATGTCGTATTAGCTGAGATCTTTCTCACAGGTCCCTAGATTTCTTTTTTATCAAGTTGACAGTTGTAACAGAAGCCACCGCAAAGGAAGTCGGGCATATAAGGACTACCAGTCAGTTGGCAGTATCTCCATGCCAAACCTTACACAGCAAACAGAGGCTGCAACAGGAGTCTGAGGATCCACTGATCAGAGCAAACACAACTTGAAACGCTCTGGCATTTTTTTTTTGTACCAATAGCCCCACAAACACATTTATTTCTGATTAGTGTGTTAACCAGCTTTTCCATTATGTGAAAAAAATACCTGAAAGAATCAACTTACTAGAGGACATGCTTAGGGTTTGTCATGGTCAGAGACAAGACATACTCGTGAACACTATTTTTTTCCATTACCTACTTCTTCCATTGAATCTCCTCTTCCTACAATTTCTGCCCATTCGAAGTAACCCAGTAGATCACTTAATGCAGTAATTCATTCATGATACTGGGCCTCTTGTAACCTAGTGATTGCCCATAACCTTTGTCTCTATCTTTTATCTTTCTATACAGTATTTTCTGATTATGTTTTTCTATTCCCCTATTCCACCCAGTTCCTCCCAAGCTCTTCTCCAAACAAAATTCTACCATTTCCAACTGTTAGAAATTAAACGGGCATCTGAAGAATATCAACTTAATGTAATAAAATAAATAATAAGCAAAGTAATCAGGCTAGTACAAAAGAACCAAAGTCAAAGGAAAACACAAGAAGCACATATATACATAAAACAAATGTGCTCACAAAGGAATCCAAAAGAAACCCCAAACTGGAAGCCATAATACAAGCTAAAAATTGCTCTAATTAACATTATTAGACAAAGAACAGTATTTCATGGTGATAAAACCAATGCATGACCTTAGTTGAAAATTGAGCTGTAACTGAGATACAATCTGTAATACTTACCTACACCCGAAAAGTAATATCAAGAGAAATAACAGCTCAAGACTCAAGCTGGTATAGTGTTTAACTCTCATGCGTGAGGACTTTGTATTTTTATTGTCAGTATAAGATACTTATGTATAAGTGTGTATTTTTGCATATGATATGTGTATATAATCATGTATATATAATTGTATATATTTGTGTATAATTATGTATATGCATAAGTAAATAAAATTTCTAGGACTCAGAGCTTCTAGGCTTGATAGCTATCTTTTTTATATGTTCAATGACTGTTTATATTTGTAACTTATTTGTCTCTTTAGAAGAGAACATACTAGGAAAAAACTAAAACTTTTATAAATTTGTAGAGTTCTGTGCTTATATGTTTTCAGCATCTTTTACCTTGCTTGAAAACACTCCTCTTGTAAAGCTGTAGTCCAATTTAAGGCTAAGTTAAATAGTAAAATATATTTAATGTAATTACAATATTAAATGTTTGAAACATTGCCAATTATATAAAATGTTAGCATTAATGTACTCTGGATAATGATATAAATATGAGTTTCTTATGTCCATATTACCCTTATTAGATCATCTTAAACTGTAACTAGGCATGTATGAGTTAATAGAAGAAAACAGGATGACTTAATATATTAACACATGGTACTCACATATTTGTTTACATATTCTTAGTTTCAGTGAAGCTTTCCTGAAAGGAAGTATGTAGCATTGCCTATAATAAATATTAAATAGGAAGAGATTGCTGAAAGCTAATACTGCAAGCAGAACAGCAATGCAGCAATTTAGCTAACATTTGTTCTTTTCCAACAGAATCATCTTCTGTCTGATAAAAGGCCCATGGAGAAACATAGAAGTATAGAAGATCATTAAAATAAGAATAATCCCTAGGAGATTTCTGAAAATTATAATAAATTAAAATTAAAATCAAAGAGAATAACAAATTATTCTATTTTGGTATCTATTTGAATAACTGCTTCTTTGATCATAATTTAATCTTACATTAAAATAACCACTGCTATGCTTTAGTGACAGCTCAGTCTACCATGGGCTAAGCTAATCTCCTTGAATATACATTCTTATAACAGAAGGAACTGGAACATTCTAATTAAGTTTCTCAATTAATAGAAATAAAGGCTTAGACAGATTTAGCAATGGAAAATAGTAAAGGATTTGCTTATATTTTGGAAGTCACAGAGTAGGTAGTTAAACCAAGTTTTCAGTGTATAGTTTGACCTATCAATTGTTATGCTTCCATTACTATTGCTAAAAAAAAACCCCTGGATTGTTTTAATAAGCATTATGATTAATCTCTGCTGATTTTGGAGCTCTATATCAGGATACAAGAATGAAAATTATCAATGTGCTTAAGGATTCTTCAAGAAGGACTAGCAACAACTGTAAAATCAGTGCATCTTACGCAATGACTATGCTGAGTGGAGATTAAATGAACCTCTTGACTTCTGAAGTTTAAGTTGGTCAATATTGCAATTGGTAACTCACATGATCATAAAATCAAAATAAAACTGACTTAGTAGTTAGGAATGGGTAATATTAGTAGATAAACCTGCTAAACATAATAAGGCACTTGTGTACACGTAAATTATTGCATGAAAAAGAACAAAACAAAAATTTTGGTATTTTATTCATTTGTAATAGCAAACTGGACCCTTATCCTAAAAGAAAATTCTGTCAGGCTTATTGAAATTTGAATGTCTTTTAGAAAAATTCGGTCATGGAAATTTTTGTTTTGTTTAGCTTTCTAATGAAAGAGATTTAAAATTAATTTTATTTTCAGAACACCAAAAGAGAAAAGCCTTCCTGATACCTTTGAATGACTGTGTTAGCATAAACCTGAAATGTTCCCCAAGTCTTTGAAGATTTTGTAGCCTTTGTCGGAGGCTTTGCAGTCCTGCTCAGAGGTTTTTGGTTTGGATACAAACTGATTGTTAGGAGGGATATGGCTTCATCAGTGGCCTCATACACGGATACGTTCATAACTTGGGGTATTGGGAGACAATGCAAATTTGAAGAAGCTGCTGTGTTAATGAAAGTAGATCCTTTGCTGGAATGGCTTTCCAGATCTGTTCTATCATCCAGTTCTCTCTCTCTCTCTCTCTCTCTCTCTCTCTCTCTCTCTCAAATGCTTCTGGTACCAAAATTTCTACACTGTCTCAGGCCCAAAGCAGTGGAAGTGGTTAAACATGGATTGGAATTCCTAATATCATAAGACGATAACCTTTTTCCAACTTTAAGTTGTTTATCATGAGTGGGAACTACTTTATCACAGTGACTGAAGTTTTATATCATTTCTCAATACGATAGTATTTTATTATATAAATCTTAAAGGACATCAGGTAAAGAAAAATATTTGAAGTACAAGGAGAAAATTAAAATACATTTACATTGAATTTTAAATTTAAGATCTAGAAATATGGACTACAGATAACTCAAAGCACTTCAGTGTCTGCAGGCACATAAATGATCATTTATGAGCAGTCTCTCTATGATAGTTGAAGAATGTGTAAGTATGTGGGTATACGCTTAGACTCTCAAGTATATTTGATATCTATAGACTGGGAATTTCATTTGTAGAAGCAAAGCTTCCAAGGGGAGGCCATCTTTCAGCCAGCAAACGCCCAGCATGTGTTACCGACAGTGCACCAGCACACCGTGTATTAGTAGAAATGACTTTTGGCTGAGTACAATTACTATGCAAAGCGTTGGAAAATATGAAGCATCTCTTGACCAGAATCAAGGACAGATGGTGAACAAGCACATTATAGGAAAGTGCAAACTGTGCAGAGAATACTCAAGTGGGCAGAATGTGATTATGTAAATGAAGATTTCACTTGTAAACAGGAGTGCCAAATACATCAGAAGCTTATCTTGAATTATTCAGTAAGGTGTTGAGGATGTTCATATATTCTTCATCAGTGCCTAAAGCATTAATCCAAAGAAAAATTGAGGATTGGCTAATGTAATATACATCTCCTGTCTAAACATTTTATATTTTATTTAGTCTAGAATAAAGGGTGATACCCAGTCACATATATACACACATATATTCATAAATATATATGTATATCAATGATATTATTTTGTCATATAGTTGCAATAATCATCTTTAATTTTACAGGTGCATATACACTGAGTTAATGACATTGATATTGACATTGACATTGATATTACTTCTAGACAGACATTGGTAAAGTAAAAGAAATAGTACTATCCATTAATTCAAGAAAAGTAAAAGAAGTATGATTGCTTAGGGAATATTCATTTTATTTATAATAATGTATATATGTAGGCATCTAAAAGAAGCTTTATAGGAGCTCAGAAGCCTGCTGATGCCAGCGATGTGAGATCCCGTGGAGTTGGAGTTACTGAAAATTCTGAGTTGCTCTTTGAGGATGCTGAGAATCAAATTTCTGTCCTCTGTAAGACCAATATTTGTATCTTCTTAATTCCTGAACCATCTCTTGAATCCCAGGAAACATTAACTAAAACCAAAATAGGTTTTAGTGAGATGATTCAGTGGGTAAAGGGGCTTGGTAATCAAGCCTAGTGAGTTGAGTAAAATCACGAGAATCTATGATAAAGTAGAGAGATGGGACTACAGAATGTTTTTTTACCCTTGCTTACACATCATGCATGTATGCAAACACATTAATAATAATAATGAAGTATAAAAATAATATTATATACTTCATTTATTTTGACAAATTAAAATTAATTTCAAGGTTGTTAATAAAATATTAGTAATGAGACAATTAATATTGTATTGTAATATCTAAAATCTACAGTGCAATTTCCAATAGATTTCAGTGTGTATTAAATACACAAGTAACAAATAAACCTGAGAACAGTAGACCTTTTCTTTTTGAAAAACATCAAAATTATTTCTGCCACTGAACAGTCCTTACCTAAAATGCATCCATGATAATTTCCTCTGGTTTTCACTTCCTTTCTGCATGTTGGAGAATGTAGTGAAGCTGTTTCAAGAATTCAACAACTTTTGTTTTGTTGTTGTTCTTTATTTATTTTTGTTTGTTTGTTTTTTGTTTTTAAATACAGGGCTTTTCCGTGCAGCTTTGGAGCCTGTCCTGGAGCTTGCTCTGTAGTCCAGGCTGGCCTTGAACTCTCAAATGGTGGGATTAAAGGCATGTGCCAATATAGCCCAGCTCCAAAACTTTTTAAACTAATCTAGTATGAGGACTTTTGGAATGTTGATGAAGACATGGTAGAGCACTCAGCAAAACTGAAACCAGTTTTTTAGTGTATTTTATTGTCACGTATTTTTTGCAAATATTTATAGGTACCATGAACACTTAATTCAGGTACTCAATGTGCGATTATTGGATACATGTGATAAAAATATACATATTCACACTTCAATCATTTCTAATTTCTAAAGACTTGCTTCCCTAATCATTTGGACATATGTACAGAAGTAGAAATAGATGAGCAGATTTGGTTCTCTCCGTGTGCCTGATATACAGTGCTTTCTACGTGTTTAGCTTCATGTTCTACCCTGTCAAGTAAGCATCAGTCCACACCCTCTGTGAGAGAAGTAGTTAAGCTTCTGAAAATGGGTGCGAACCTGCATCAGCTGTACTAGAACATCTGGGTTATTGAAATTCTACATCATGTAAATAATATCTTTTGATCTCTTCTATGAATAAAATAGTTATTTTCATATAGCTACACATGATTAAAAAGAAATGGGAATTGAGAATATATGTTTCCTCTTGATTCATGTGAAGAGTTATGAGGTGCGTAAGGTTTTAACCCTCTTGTAAGCCCACAAGTATGGCTGCTAGTTTATGTGCTGGAGGAGAAGACATGGGACTCACAGGTCAGCACCAATCCACTTCATTACCCAGGGTGACAGCAGGAGCCCATGTACCAGCATTGTCTTTGGCTTGTTCTTTGAACTTTGAATGCCACAGGCGATGATGCAAACATGATGAAGTGGCATTTGCACACACAGAAAGTTACCTCACAGAAGGGGACCTCTGAGTTTAGAAAATCTGAATCACTGTTACTAGTCCTAAGCCTACTTGGCCTTTGCTCTGGAGGGAGACTTTATGGCTATTGCTCAGAACTTAAAGATAACCACTTAAATCCTAGGCCACAGCCTTTCTTTGTCTTCTGTAATGACGGAGGCAAATTATAGTCAACACCTGGTTTGTGGGACGACAAAAAGCCGGGCAGATCATATAAGGAGTACTGTCCTCCCTCCATCTCCAACACCGTAGAGAATAATGCGAATCAATGCTTTCAAATAGGCTATATTTTAACCAAATATTATAATAATTTTTTAGAACAACAACTTGACTAGGTACATTTTTATTAATATAAAATGTATAAATTTTACTGGAATATTACCTTTTCAAATTAAAGCATTACTGTATAAAATAGATGATCTACTTAAATGTTGGATTTAGTGAATTATAACTATATAAAAGCTTTTGTATTCATTTCGTAGTTGTTCAAACAATAATAATATGTATTTCTAAGCCCCTTCAAATTCATTACAAGCCAAAAGGTGGCCTGGAACATTTTATTACGGAGAAATCTTCTGTAGCCCATCATCATTTCCTTTTTCTTTTCGCTCGTCTGTCTCCTCTCCTCTCCTCTCTTCTTTTCCTCTTTCTCTTTCGTTTGGTTTTTCAATACCATGTTTCTCTGTGTATCCCTTGCTGTCCTGAAACTAACTCTGTAGATCAAACTAGACTCAAGGTCATCAGTATCTGTGGGTTTCCCTATCATGAACTTGACATCCGTGGCTAATGCAATCCCTCCTCCCTCACCTCAAAAGGAATCCCTGAGCATGGCCCACTGCTTGGCTGTGAATCTCTGCATCATTCAATTATTAAATGATTGCTCTCTGCTGATAATTTGGGGCTTTATCAATCAGATGACAGGAGAAGGCCAGTTTGGGCACCCTCTCCATTGTTGCTAGGAGTTTTAGCAGAGGTCATCCTTGTGGATCCTTGGGAGTTTCCCTGGCACTAGATTTCTTCTTAATCCCCAAATTCCACACATACCCTGCATCAAGATATATCTTTCAGTACTCTACTGTCCGGCTGGCCACCAATCCAACCAACCTGATTCTTTGCCCCAGTTTACCCAGGAGCTCTCCTCTATTTCCCCTTCCCAGGAAGATCCAAACATCTGTCCCTGGGCCCTTCTTGTTTCTTAGTTCCTCTGTGGCTTTGAATTGTACCCTGGTTATCCATCCTTTACTTTAGAGCAAATATCCATTTGTGAGTGAAGACAATTTGCATTTGTGGTATCTTCATAGCAATTAGATCAGGGTGAGTGTAGTTGTTGAACTGTGGGCTAAACTTGCATGATTATTGTGCTTTTTAGTATTTACCTCTGATAGATATCAGCATTCCAAATGAGTGGACATTGTAACTCCCATCACTGTCAATAGTATCACTGCAAAAACAGTTCTTTTTAGTTACTGTCCTATCTTAGAGTTGGTTGCTCATCTTGTCTTTCCACGATTCGGCAAAATAAAATAGTCAAATGTATATGCTCTTACAATTCATTCTTTTTACTTTTCCTTTAATGACTCTCATAAAACCTGATTGGGATGACATTAATCTTAACTTGATGAAATAATCTTTTTCAAGGTATTACCTGTGCCATGTTATTTATGCTTTTGACATTTTCATTTTAAGATCTTTCCATGTTGCCATAGGGGAATCTAGTTCATTATTGGAGAGATTAGAATTCTAACCTTATTTTGTGTTTCCATTGCTTTTATCCCTGTTTACCTTTGCTACAAGGCCAGTACTAGGATCGGAATCTGCATTAGCCTTTCCTATGAACTCAGTGGTGGAACAAGCCTCAGCGCAGATGTGATTTATTTAAGGAAATCTGGCAAATCTGATGCTTCTGTTTGTTCCTTTCTTCTCCCCTTTCCTGTCTTACATTTATAAAACAGTATATTATTTATCATGTATCAAGACTTTTAGTATAGTTTTTGGCCTTTGGCATGGTGCAACAATTAAAACCCTCTTTGAGAAAAGCTTGAAGAACTGAATTCAATCCCTGGAATTAAAGGCAGAACTGAGTCTATGTTCACATAATTGTCGTCTGACCTGCCACAAATACTATGCCACATGTA
Organism: Microtus ochrogaster; assembly: GCF_000317375.1. Classification (NCBI taxonomy): domain Eukaryota; kingdom Metazoa; phylum Chordata; class Mammalia; order Rodentia; family Cricetidae; genus Microtus; species Microtus ochrogaster. The sequence goes on from NC_022021.1 coordinate 38,307,383, forward strand.
TACCCTATGCCACTGACACAAACACATACATATACACACTGTGCCGCACACACACACACACTGTTGCACAAACATGCACAGACACATACACTGTGCCAGAAACACACAAACACATTTTGCCACACACAAATACACACATCCACTGTGCCACAAATATTCACAAACACATACACTGTACCAAATCCACAAAGACTCTGCTATACACACACACACACAAACACATTGTGCCACACGGACTATGCCACAAATACACGTGTACACTGTGCCACACACACAGACACATTGACACACACACTGTCTCTCTCTCTCTCTCTCACACACACACACACACACACACAGACACACACACACACACACACACACACACAAACACATGAACTGTACCAGAGACACACTGTCCCATAAACACACACACACTGTGCCACAAACACAC
>NC_022021.1:38308565-38308910 GCF_000317375.1 Microtus ochrogaster
ATCTTGAGACTTAGATTTTTACTAGTAGAAAACTGGAGGCTCGGGAAAATGGGTTCTTCTGTGACTCTAAACAAATATGATGTTCAGAAGAACGATAAGCCAGGTTTAAAACAACAAAAGCCTCCTTAATTTTATCTCCTCTCCTATTGACTGAGTATGGAACAGTCCCTGCCATATTTATAACATGTGGACCTCGGCTTTGCATTTCTATTAACATGTGTACAGGATTCCTTCTTTTACTAGCAGAATGTGGAACATGGGGATGAGATAAGAAAGGGACCTGTGAGCACAATAAAATATTATCGCCTGCTGGACAAAAAAATTCTTGCAAATTCTCAAAAAAAA
>NC_022021.1:38309055-38333964 GCF_000317375.1 Microtus ochrogaster
TTTTTTTAATTTAGTTTGTTTTTGTCTTTAAGCTGGAGGCAGTGGATGCAGTTTGGGGAATACAAAAAACAGCTCCATGCTTGCTTTCAGTAGATTCTGGTTATAAAGAGCAGTGTCCAACAGCTTTAACTTTCCCTACTGATGTACTTTATAAAGTAGGTAGCATTTACACACATGTCCTCATACTCTTTGATTTCATTACATATATTAATTAAGGAAATGTATTTGGAAGTGTTTCCTGTCTGTTTGAAAAATAAAGCCAAAATTGTACTTCACTCGTAGTCAAATACATTACAAATGTCAATGACCTTACTAGAGAATAAAATAACAAATGGGCATAAGACATAGAAAAATTTAAGAAAACAATAATACATTTGCTATTAAAAACAGTTCCTGAATGACATATTGCATCTATTATAAATATGTATGTATGTATGACAACCTGGATATACCATTCACAATAAAGCCAAACAACACTATATTACCCCAATGTAGAAAGAAAGTATGCATATGTGTATATGGATATGCAAAAGTATAAATATGTATTATGTGTGTGTGTGTGTGTGTGTGTGTGTGTGTGTGATGTCAGGGTTTTCTGTCCTACCTGGTTCCTGTAGTCGTTAAGTCCCAAAGAAATCACACAGAGGTCTATATTAGTTATAAACTGATTGGCCCATTAGCTCAGGCTTCTTATTAACCCTTATAACTTATATTAACCCATTATTCTTGTCTATGTTAGGCACATGGCTTGCTACCTTTTTCAGAGAGGCAGTCACATTTTGCTTCTTCTGTGGTCGGGTCATGGACTGCAGAGGAATGGGCTTCCTCCTTCCCAGAATTCTCCTGTTCTCTCTGACCCACTTCAACTTCCTGTCTTGTTGTCCCACCTCTACTTCCTGACTGGCTACTGTCCCATCAGCGTTTATGTAAAATGTAGTTGACAAAATACAGACCATTCTCCCACACCATTTATGTGTATGTACATATAGGTATAAAAATATGTGTAAGCATATGTACATATATGTGTGTGTGAGTGTGAGTGTGTTTGTGGGTAGATAAATAGATGTAAGATAGATGTAAAATAATGAAAAGATGGATGACAGATAGGTACATAGATACACAAAGATGTAGATATATACATGAGAGATAATAGATGATAGATAGGTATATTATAGACAATAGATTAGATAGATAGATAGATAGATAGATAGATAGATAGATAGATAGATAGATAGATAGATAGATAGATAGGTAGATACATACATGCATACACACATACATACACACATACATGCATACATATACAATCGCATACTGAGGGGTTGATTGAGCAACTTATTTGTCTACCATAGCATATTGACATCAATCATTCTGCTGATTATGACATTATATGGAGTGAAGTTCTTTATAGATATAACCAAAATAAAATATAGTATTAAGATTTGTCTATTCCAACCACTGTGGGTATTTTTTAAACAAAAATCAGAACAAAATTGAATCCACAGGAGATCTTGCTGTTTCTTAGAGAGATTTGGAGCTATGGAATGTGGAGGCCTTTAGAAGTTGGAGAAAGCCATGGAACTGACTCTGTAATTGCTCACAACCCTGGCTGCATCTTAATTTCAGATTCTACTCACCAGACATATGAAACAATGCATTTCTATTGTTTTAGCTAATGAGTTTCTCAAACTTTCTTGCCAAAGAGCTAACAAATTAGTATATACCCCACTGGTAATTGGAAATTACAAAAACAGCCAATGACATGAAGAAATTAAACACCTTAGGTGGGATTGGAGGTACAAGCCTGTGATGCCAGCCACTGCTGTGAAGAAGTTGACTTCTATGAGCTCAGGGCTAGCCTGATCTACACAGAAAATTACAGGCAAGAAGGCCTTACACAGTAAGATCCTGTCTCGAAACAAAGATACAAAAGGCATCTAAGCAACACGTACATTGAAGCTCATTGCTTTCATATTTTTTTCATTTATGTATCAAAAATAAATAGCCATCTTGTGTCATACACAGTACAGTATAGTTTTGATATTATTTACTTGAGGAGTTTTATAATTGATTGCTTCACTGCTCAATATTTTATGCCTTAGATTTGCTATCAAATTTTCTCCTAACTTTCCATTATGAATTCAGTGAAAGTTCAGCCTCATTAAGGACAGCTTCTCAGTTGGTTTAGCTTCAATGAGTGCTCCTCTTACAAATGCACTATTGATTTTACTTCTGAATCATACTGATGCAACATGCAGTGTCTAAGCAAATTTATGTCTTTTGTCGAAAACCTGAATTGAAATGTAGCTGTGGTTTCTTTTAATTATGCAGTATCATTATTTTATACACTTTCATGCCATTGATGTTACATCGAAAACTTTCACTCTAAGGTAAAGTTCTATGAGGTAAATAGGAAACAGAAATTTCTGTGTATAGTGAGATGGTGACACACCATACAAAGACTGCTGTCTTTTAAAAAATAAAATCTTTAATAAGAACAATTTTGAAAGCACGGAATCACATTGATTTCACAAGACAACATATTAATCTGGAAAGTAGTCTAGCACTTGGATTTTATTAGCTGTTTAATAAAGCAATAAATGATTAAATGCACAAGAAGTGGAAAAAATCCTCCTGGTAATACAGAGGGAATACAATGCAATTTATGAAATTAAAGAGAGGCTTAGCATCTGTCCAAGTCAATATTCATTTACTTCCTCACAGCAGCAAAGAGAGGGTGGTTTATTTATCATCCCGGTAGCTGTGTTGAGGAGCAGCTGCACAGGTGTGAAATTCATTTCTCCCCTAGCTGTTTTGGGCTTTCCACTCTAAGAATGAAAGCTGTGTGCATCATCCTTTAGAGTTTAAAAATAACAAATATTTCACCTGCTTGCAGAACATCACAAGTCCTTAGGGAGAGAGAAAGAGAGAGAAAGAAAAAAAACAGTAACAAACAAATAAATAAAATAATGAATAAATAAGAGTGATTTTTGGATCTACTTCCAGGAGACAGGATGCTTCAAGTTCTGAGCTCAGAAGCTATCATAGGTGTATGACTTTCTGTTTTTTTTAATGCTATCACCCATCTGCTGTCATTTGGTATGGAAGAATGAGCAGACATCAATATTCATTTGTCAAGAGAACAAAGATACTGTGTAACTCACAGTGGGATCATTTCCTCAGAGTCCCTGATGATGTAGGAACCTCTCAGTGTCTATTCCTCACTCAGAAATGTGACTGACTTCATTGTTTCCTGCTGTGTACCAAAGTCATGAGCAAAGGACATTATGTGTCATCTCCTGAGAAACTGGTTTCCATAGCAGAAAATTAAAATGTGTGTGTCTATGTATGCACATAGGTGCATGTGTGTATGTGTGTGTGCATGTGCGTGTGAGTGTGTGTGTGTGTGTGTGTGTGTGTGCACGTGCACACGTGGTGTAAAGGAGGGAAAGTGAGAAGAGAGAGAGAATATGTCAAACTGCCTTCTATTCTGAGGAAACCACACTGACAGTAACAACTTTCATCTGTTAATCAGGGAAGAACCTATAAATATTTTACAACATAAGAAATCATTTATATTTCTTACCCTGTAGAAAATGTAAAACAAAGTGAAATATCATACAGATTGTTTTAAGTCAACACTGTAATATAGTAATGTATTATTTTAATATTATATTAAGCATAAAATGGTAATAATTCTCAGTGGCAAGCAACAGAGAAGTCAGTGACAAGATGCCAGAAAAACTTTGGCTAGGCTAATATAATTACTTTGGGGATTTTTATTTGAAGTTGAATTGGCATATCAAGTGTTCACCCTAGAGAAAATTTGTATTGGAAGGAAAAGGGTATTGTGAGTCTTGTTTGATCTCCAAAGTGTCTGGAATCATTAAAAACGGAATACTCGGTGATTACTCAGGGATTTCTCCTCCTTTGAGTTTTCTTCCTTTTCTGCCACTGTCTAATACTTACAAATTATCATCTGATGTCTACATCTAGTCCTTAATATATCTCTCACCATCTTTCCAGTAAATCACATGAAAGATTACTCTGCACATCGGGTTTGCTATTCAGGTGATGTCTTTCAAGAACTGGTTAAGAAATACAGTATTTATTTTAAAGAGGCAAAAAATATTTCTACATTTCTAGAAATCCCAATAATAGTTTTGTCTCTTAAATTTGTTAGCAGAAATATTCTGCAATTTATTAAGGTAAGCTTGTAGCTTTGGGGAGCTACCTATAGCCCTAAACAACTTTAATTGGTGTTTGCTGAAAGTTCCATGTTATGGCTAGACCTTTCTAATAGTCTTGATCGGGTTACTATAGCTGTACTTTAAGCTTACATGCCTATGGTTCCTAGCAACTCTCTCAATGCCTACTGTCAAGCTTCTTATTAGAAAGGATTATATGTTCCGGCTTAACCATTGTTCTGATTTTTCCAGATGTAAAATTAAAGTTCAATTTAAAACCCTAAACTATTTTAGACATATATTTCCTTATCCCATCAGTATTCCATATGAAGATTCTGTACCTTTGAAACAATGAACTAGTCAATATATCCTCCACAAAATGTTTCTATGCATTAAAAAAGATCTGTACTATGACTCAAATTCTTTACTTCCTGTTCGTTCTACATCTCCCAGAATATAGATGGTTTCTTTGTTTTTCTGTTTGGTTGTTTGGCTTAGATGAAGAATTTTCACTCATTTATCAGTAAGTTCCTAAAATGTAACTAATATATCATCTACCAATTCACAGTCAACATTTGAGTAATTATTCTCTGGATGAACTTTCTTTAAAATAATTTTTACTTGAATATTAACATTAATTTTTATTAAACTTACAGTAGATGACTTTTGATACTATATTGTTCTATTTATTTGAGGATGAGCAAATAGTACAATTATAACATGACTCAAATTTATTACTATAATTAATTTATTTATCTTTTCTTTCCTGAGAAGTGGTAATGTCCTCTATGTAGAGATTCACATTTCACTCAGTATTTTTTCTTCCTTGGGAGAAAAAAAAATGTGGCAGCCATTTTCATTTTAGTCAAACCTCAGGCATTATTTTGCATCCTGAACAACTGTGCAATGAAAGTTAGGAGCAGTGGATTTCATGAACTGCAGTCTCAAAACCTTCAATGCATACAAACATCTTACTTTTGCTTTTAAGAGGCAACAGAAGCTGGTTTACTGCCTGTGTCAGTCAGTGTCTACTGCTGTGACCGATACCTGAATGAAATGAGAGGAAAAATTCATTTAGACCCACAGTTTTGCTTGTTTTTCTTTTTTAAAAGCAGGGGTTAAATCTTTCTATATTGTTAACTAGAATGGCTCTATGAAGGCTAAAATGCAGAGTAATTCTTTCCTCTAGAAAAAAAAAAAGATAATCTTATACCTACTTCTTAGAATACTGTTAGAAGGAAGTTTTTCTCTCGTATAGGAATAAATTATATAAAAATACGTGGAACTGGAACTACAAACTGTATTTTGTTCCCAATAACTTTTTAATATTCATTCATTTGTTTCCAATAACTTTTTAAAACTCATTCATGTTCAGGAGATTTTTCTGGCATGCAGCCCCCTGTTAGGGGCCACACCTTTCTAAGGACGGTACTTCCTGAAAGAAGCCCCAAGTCCTGGAGTGAAAAAGAAGCTCCACAAAGCTGCTCTGTCAGTTGTGTCCATGCCTCCTCTCCTCCTCATCTTATCTTTCTTGGTCCCAGTGATCGTTTCTCTAAATAGTAGATGTATATGCTTCCAAAGATGCTGAATTTGAGTTTAGCAGGAAAGGGAAGTCTCAAATGAACGATGTCATTAAACAATACAGACAAGACCACCATGAAATCTCCCTTGAAGCAAGATAGAGAACAGAACATAACACTGCCTACAAACACACAGAATGGCATCAATCAAAAACAGTCTCTCTCTCTCTCTCTCTCTCTCTCTCTCTCTCTCTCTCTCTGTTTTAGCTGCACTTCAACATAGAAAGCTGTAGGCATCTCAGACCATGTGATTTTGACTGTTAGTTTGTACATTCTAGCTACCCAGTCTGACACAAACTATAACTCTGTTATTGGTATCTTTAAGAACAGCCCTGGCTTTTATCTACAGCATGATTTATTTACCCATTACTTCTGCTTCTGAAAGACAGAATTGCCTCTGAAGAATAAAGTTGGACAGAACATGTACCAGGACATCCAAGGCTACAGGAGATACCCTGTCTCAAAAATCCAATAGATAGATGGTAGATAGATAATGATACATGGATGGATGGATGGATGGATGGATGGATGGATGGATGGATGGATGGATGGATGGATGGATAGGTCAGGTAGGTAGTTAGGTAGGTACTTAGGTGGGTAGGTAGGTAGGTAGGTAGAATTAATAAAGTTGGTGTTTCCATCCTAGAAAAGTGAACAAGTAGAAGAGATATGATAAAGTCATTGCACAAAAAATAACTAAATTTTAGTTAAAGGAATTGTAATTCACTCACAGGTTTAAATGTTCCAGTCCCTTATGGCATGCAAAACAGAGAATTTCCCTTCATAGAGCTCCATGATATAGAGTGGGGGTGTCTGCCCAAGCAAGCGTCTTCCTTGTACCCTTTTTTTATTCTAGCCTGTAGCAATTTTCTCTGGGTACAGGCCAGGGAACTCCAACAGGTTTGCTTTATCACTTTTCTAGAAAATTTAATCTTATCAAACTAAAATAAAAATTAGCTAGCTACACCCTGTATCCACTGCTGTTTTTAAAGCAGAAGAGTTAAGGTTTTTCTACCACAAGTATCTCACAGACTTTCCTTCCAGTTCAGTTAAATCAAGTCCCACAAAGTTTTGTGTATTCTTAACCATTTAACTTAACCCAAGTGCAACTTTAATATGAGACTGTAGAGAAAAGTTTCCATAAACATACAAGTTAAAATCTTCAAACAATATTTTCGATCAGTTACACTCTTGAATTACTGGGTTTTCCTAGAATCCTTAAGAGTTTATTGTTTATATCAGAATAAAAAAAGATCCAAATGACATAATTTATAAAGTAAATCCCATTTTATATTATATTTAAGGCAAAATATCATGAAAGGAAACCTATTTTATGTTCGATATAAAAATAATTTCAAAATTATAACAGTTTTCTTGCCAGGTATAGACAAGGAGGGAATTACAGCTCCATTTCTGCTAACTTTAATAAATTTCACTTCCAGTTACTATTGCAAATTAACAAGGCATTTAACAAAAGAAGAGGTAAAGAAAATTATTCCTTGTTTGTAATTAAAGTTCCTGAAAAAATAATTTTATGGATTTATTATTTAACATAGACTACAAACTACTAATATTTGTATTATCAATCACTGAATAATTGTTTAATATTGGGCAGTATTCAAGTGCTACAAATAATCTAGAATTGTGTTTAAAATTGATCTTAATAAATTCCACTATATGGGGAGAAACCTTTTCCACTGTAATTTATAGGCAGTCGGTCCTTTATTAAGGAAGTGCACTGCTGATTTCTCCTCCGGCTCTGGAGATACAGTTAGAGAAAGTGTTTTTGTCAGTGTGTGTTTCAAACACTGCTCCACTGTTCTGATATATGATGTCTGCTTTTCCACTCTTGCCTCTGCTAAAAGGATGTTTGCCTCCTCATACCCACACCAGGCCATGGAAATCTTTTAAAGTCACTCTGGCTTTACCTGAGATTAAGAATAATAGACAAGCATACATTTTTAAACAGTTCATGTGAGATACGATACGGCACATGGGATAAAGCATATCTGTTGCAATGCCCTTCATGAGAATTACATCTCCTTTATGATTCTATAGATGCTTGAATATAAAGAATAGGCCTACTATTACGTTTATCACAATACCTTTGGGCATGGGGGAAGCATACTCATGTTAATTGCTTGATAACCTTCCTCATATGTTATACAACCATAAGTTGTTTCTAATTCCTCTAAAAGCAAAACAAAACAAAATAAAAATAAAATGCCCACCCCCTAAAACCAGACTTTTTCCAATTCGCTTGCATTCAGTGCTGTGATCTAGTAGTGTTTTAAAATCCCATGTGTGACCAGAGACTCGTATCTGCTGAAATGGCCATCACGGACTAAAAACATTTGTTGATTTGCTTACTGAAGTTGTGAAAACTTAAAATGATTTCAGATGGAGATTACAGTCATAAAACAATGAGATTAGCACAGAATGTACTCGAATACCTGTTCTAAAAGAGTGGAATTTAAAACAGCTGCATATACCTGTTAAAAAGCTCTGTACATAGATGAATTATGTGCACTGTATTTCTATAGTGCAAATACCACTTGACAGTTCCTTATCACAAAACTGTGGCACGATTTCTTTTAAGACCTAGCACAAATGTGTCTTCCTCCAAAGCATGTTTGTCTATTAATTATTTAATTACCCTATTTATTATTTTTAAGGATTTCAAGTCTGGAGGTCATCCATAGGTTCTTCAGCTCTCAGGGAGATCAGGCAGCCTGGGAACCCAAATCTCTGGCCCCAGAACTGCATTCACATTTCAGATTAGCTATAAAGAAGCCAGGCACAGCTGGAAGTGACCTTACCTTCTCTGTGCCACGCTTACGCCCAGGATTAGTGCTCCTCTGCTGCCTTGCTGGGCTGATTAGCTGAGCTGTTAGCAGCCCGTTGAGAATTGGCAGCCATTTTCCAATCATGGGAATGCACCACCACTGTCAAAGAGTGATTCTTTTCCTGCTGCTTCCTAGAATTAAGCACTCTCCTCACACCCCAAGGGTGAAAGGTGAGAATACAAGATCTCCTTTCTTCAAAGTCTGTATATTAACCTGGCAACTGAAAAGTTTCTGTTTCACAGAAGAGCAAAGAGACCCATGAAAGTGTAAGGTGTACAATACTAAACAAAACACCCGCTCAGTTTTGTGGAAATAATTTGGGTAGGCTTTCAAGTAAATATCCTGTTTTGCTTGGAGTTTGACCTCTTCTTTATTGAAACAGCTTTCTTATTAATTGACAACTGAGTAACAGAGTATAATACTTATGGGTGTGAATCCCAGGTTTCTACTGCCGAAATAAATCCTGCTTATGTTTGTCTAAGTCGTAGATCCTGGGCACAGTTTAAACTTCTGTATTACACCATTTATTCTATGAAATGGGCGTGCTATCAGAACATTTAAAAAAACTATTTACGGACACAGAATGAGAAGCACTGTGTAGAAAACAGTCGTAAGGTGATTAATCTAAACTAACTGGTTGAAGTGGGTCAGCCACTCCTCAATTAATCACATTCTTTAAATAAGATGCAGTCATAGTTACTATGAAAGTCACCATGGAGTTTCACAAACTTGATGGATGTTTGTTGATCTGTTTTCTAGGTCTCTTTAGATGGAATGTAATAAAGAAGAAAGCTCCAGAGCATCAATGTGTGAATTAGTGTCTCTCTACTAAAACAGAAAGCCCAGTGGTCACAGCCACAGACACTTCAACCCTGGATCCTACGACTCCACATTAAGTACTGGAGTATTTATTACTCTACTGTGGGAGAAAGTCTTTGCCAATGCTTACAAGGAACTCTTTATGCCTGCTTCTCTGGATCCTGTTTGATGGAGGTCTCCTAACACCACTTCAGCCACAGCCACAACAAACTTTAGCCACACAATCAAAAGAAAATGTTATCCACCTGCCGGAGAGACAACCCCATTTCCAGAGGGTTAAACGTGGATGGGTATGGAATCAATTTTTTGTGCTGGAAGAATACATGGGCTCCGAACCTCAATATGTGGGAAAGGTAATGCTGGGTTTCTTTTGGCAACCACTTCATAGGAAGGGGAGTATGAATTGTGTATTGTGTATGGATGCTTTGCAGTGACCAGAAAATGGTTCCTTTTCCTGAGTCTAGCCTGAGTAAGCCTTGCAATATCCCTTTCTCCCTTTTTGCTTCTATTTTCTAATTCCCCCATGGGTTTGTTAAGATAGTTTATATTCTGTTCCCAGTTTTGATGACAAGAATTTGAAAGGCTTATATTACTTCGAAAGAATAGGAATAGTGCATCAGTGTTGATTGACAGTCTGTAATAGTTGTCCATTTGCAGACTCAAGGACAAATGGTCATGCATAAATACTATAAGTTGAAAGTGTTAGTCCTTCCTAATGGTGTTATGTCCTTACTCTTTTCCATTTAAACTGTAACATACTACATAGAGTTCATTTCTAATACATTTTTTATCATGATCTGGTTTCAGCAACAGTTCTCTAAAATTTATTTATTTTTTCTATGTGTACACATGTCTGAGCACAAATACAAAAGAATATGTGTATGAGGTCAAAGGACAATTTAATTGAGTCTACTCTCTTTGTCCACCAGGCAGGGTCCAAGGATTAAACTCAGGTCACCATGCTTGGCAGCATATCAGTCAAGTTATCTGTCTGTCTGTCTGTCTGTCTGTCTGTCTGTCTCTCTCTCTCTCTCTCTCTCTCTCTTCTTGCTCTCACTCTTTCTGACTTGCACATTACACATATTCTTACCACATTTCTTTTAGCCTTGTTAAAATTAGAATTTAAAAGAAAAAATCCCAAAGCAGGCAAACAGTAAATCTCAGAAGCTTCATAAATGTATAGAAGATAAGAGTGGAGAAGAAAATAATAAATAACAAACAAACAAGCAAAAAAACACAGCAAAATAAATAAAAAGTAGAAAGTCTTTTGAGCTGCTGACGTAGAGTTCTGCCACATGGCAGCATTCCTTATATTCCTGAAAGCACTGGCAAGAAGAGGCTGAAAACTGAAAATGGAAAATTAATCAAGCCTTCTGAGAAAAGTGGGGAAACCCAGCAAAACTCATGTGCCCTCAAATTGGCTTATGGGTCTTATGCATGGGGACAGGAATTAATCTCCATATCTGTTTAGCATGTCTTATAGTGAGGGCCCCTCCTATTCTACTGATGTTCTCTCCTTTCTGAAGGGTTGTTGGTATTCCTTTATTCAAGTGATTGGCCAGAAAAACAGGAATATTGGGTCTTCACCCAGGCCAGATCCATTCTTGTGACTACCGTGTTTACCAGACCGTGGTTGCTCCTCTAATATCTGGCTGGCACAGTATACTACACTCAATTGTACCATTTTATTTTCAGTCCAGTTAAAATCTTTGAAGATGTAATCATTTAGGAGTTTGGAGAACCTATGCAAGACATTTTACCTAAAATGTCTAGGAACTGCATGAATATTTTTGCTATTTTTTGTTACTATTTACATATTTAAGAATATATAGACTGTATGCTTTTCTAAAAAACAAAAAAAACCTTTTCCCTTAAGAAAGTATTTATTTTAACGTAATCATGTGACTTCTTTATTTTTTAAGAGAAACTATTATTAAAATATTATTACATTAATCTCCAACTCTCCATATTGCCCTGACTTCTCACATTTTTGGTCTTTTGCTCTTTGCTTATTATTACCACACACACACACACACACACACACACACACACACACACACACACGTATAATTCATAAATATGTTACTGCAACCTGCTGATTGAATGACAGGAACTTAAAGTAAAACTACAAATGAAAATTGCAACAATTGCAATAAAATAACTTGGAATAAGTGCAGAAATGTTGTAATAGGAGCAGTGGGGCTGTGTCCCAGGCACCTGGCCACCTGCATGGCTAGCTTTATACCCAAAATAATTACACAGACACTGTATTCTTTTAAACACTGCCTGGCCCATTAGTTCCAGTTTCTTATTGGCTAGCTCTTACATATCGATCTAATTCATTTCTAATAATCTGTGTAGTTCCACGAGCTGGCTTACCAGGAAAGATCTTAACCTAACCTGCGTCTGTCTGGAGTGGGAGAATCATGGTGACTCCTCAATGTGCTTCTTTTTCCCAGCATTCTGTTCGGTCTACTCCACCCACCTAAGGGATGGCCTATCAAAATGGGCCAAGGCAGTTTGTTTATTACCAATGACCTTCCTTCATCACAGAAATCACGGTATCTGATCAATATTTTCCTAAGCATTCTGAAAACCCATGAACTGTGTGGAACATAAAACTCACACAAAATAGACAGAACGACATTGAAGCCCAAAAAGTTCAGTTCAGAACAGGATACCCTCAGTGCTTACAGTAGTGCACTAACACTAAGAAAACTCTCAGACAATTTTGAGGATATAACACTAGAAGGCAGAAGTCTCTGAGTGTAATAGACAAAGTGGACATTTATATGATCCCTCAATCCTATCATATAAGCCTAAATGTTAATATAAATACTTTAGGTTATGATTAATTCATGTAGCTCTTTTACACTATTCTTATTGGTTTATTTATTTATTTATTAGAATTAGAAATACAGGGTAATGGAAGAAGAATATGGATTTCAAAATCTGCTCCACAACATCAATTATTTTAGCTCTGCTTACACTTTCTGACATCACCTGATATTTCATATCAAAAGACTAAAGAGACTACCCTATTCTTTGGTTTTGACTAAGACAGATACATGGATATTAGGTACCAGAATTGAAGGTGATAAAAGTGTAATTCATAGAAAATTTTGGAATGATTTTGTGTGTGTGTGAGTTTTCCTTGGTAGAGTATCATTTCCTCACCCAATGTATACAAATAAATTGGATCTAGGAATTTAGTTTCGAAACTATTGCTTGAGATTTTAAAATTTCATCTTCAGAATTTAAATGACAGTATAGAATTAATTTAGTTGACTGGAGGATTAATTACTTGTGAATTGGATTAAAAAGGAGTATGTCTAATATTTAAATTTTTGTGTGTAAATATCACCATTTTCTATAGATATGTAAATTCTCATTGTAATAAGTGCTAAGAATCCACGGCTATCATAGCAAACTGTGTTTCTAAATTAATGAAACATCAGCTGCCAAGATTTTTTTTTCTACAAGAAAACTAATTAAAGTTTGATTAACTCTATGTTGATGCTTCTGGATTTGGGAATAAAATTATGACAGCACAGAGATTAATTCATGACATTGTATGCATATGTGTACACAGGCATAAATATATTTACATTCCTTTTATTTCTAGAAAAGACTTTGAGTGTGGTTTTAGAAAGGTTAATAAGCTTAAACAATAAATGATTCAGGAACATTAAAGAATACCCAGCACAGTGGTCTGCTGACTACTGTCAACAAGACTCAGATTCGAGATTCGCTATCTTTTTAGAAATAACATAAAAGAAAAACATAAGTATCAGATTACTTCTATTGAAAACCTTTTTGGAGAGATATTGAGTTTAATAAAGCTTTACACCAAGATGGCCTCACACAATCTAGTCAAGTGAGATGCTGGCATAGTTTATATGCCATAAACATTCGTACTGACAACTTTAGACTTAATGTTGGAAGATACTGAGTTTGGCACCTGATCATGGGGAATCAAACTATGGCATTGCTTATGGTTAATATTATTTTATTTCTTTTGTATTTATTTGTTTATTAAAGATTTCTGCTAAGGGTGGAGTAATATTCTATGAAAATGGCAGTCCTTTCCACAAAAATAACTTTTTCATTTAGTAATATACCCAGGATAAATATAAGCTTATATAATATCTGTAATGTAATATAGATATCAGTTTCATCTGCAAAATATATTTTATGAATTTATCAGTTAAAGCACAAGCAAAAAGAAAGAAAAGTAATAAGAACAAAAGCTTAGAATATATTCAGATTAAAACATAATTACTTTGATTTTCACAGGGAGAAGTCACTGTATGCCTATAAAACTGTTCTGACATAGTCTTGGCATATGCTCCAAGAAAATACTACCCATTTAATCTTACGGAAAATTTTGACTTGTCATTTTAACAATTGGGATAGACTGCAGCTGACAGTATTTCTTCATTTTGTATTTTCCAAAAGAAATAGTCAAAACTGAATCACTTGTAGACACTGCTTTCAGATGCACTGCTTTTCCACCATATTTTTAATGCAGAATGCATTATAACTTGAGACAGCATTAAATATTTTGGGCTAAATGGAAATATGAAGGTCCCCAGGTTGCAATTATAATAGGTAAAATATATTAAATGCTTCCTTTGGGCACTGTTTTAATTGCTTTACATAGATAAACTTGCATAACCTTCAAAATAGAATTATGAAGGATGTTATTAGTATCTGTATTTTGAACATAAGAAAACAAAGACACTAAAAATGAGGTAACTTCATGAATAACTAGAATATTCTAAAACTTATATTTTAATATAATTAAGCATGTTTCATTGTACTAGAAAATATTTTTCTCAAGTAACATAATTTCAATAATTTTCTGTATATAGTACAATTTACACTTTCCTAGTGATTGTATTGATACAGCAAAGGATGAGATTATATGCAGGATGTTGAGGAATTCAAGAAAGGATTCACAGATATGAAAGAACCTGAGATAAGTCTTGAAAGATATTTTTTCTTGCAAATGCATAATGCAATGGTATTTATAAGCCTTGAGCTTTCAAAGACCACTTTGATCTTAGGGAGCCATATTTTAGTACACCCAGAAATGTGAATCCACTTTTTTAAAGTATGGAATTATAGAAATATAAAAACATTCAATTTGATACACAATTGAACAGTGGTATTCTCAAAAGAGGATTAGTGTAGATAAAAGACTTAACAAAGTCATACATGTACCTAATATGACACAGATATCCTACATACAAGCAAGAGCAGACACAGAAACTTTTTCTCCAGAAAACTGTAAAATGCATGGGCAAAATGAACATTTTCCAATAACTGACAACAAATGCTGATGAGAATATAGAGAAAAGTGAGTTCTACTTCACTGTTGGCAGGATTGCAGATGGGTAAAGCTAATGTCGGTAACAGTGAGAAAAATTCCCCAAAAGCTAGAAATAGAACTATCTTATTAACCGGTTGTAATACTCCTTGACATATGCCCTGTAGACCCAAAACCTACTCCAGAGACAGTTGTCCAGCCTTGTTGTCACTTTATTCGTAATAGCTAGGAAATGGAAACAACCTTAAACTGATTAACAAATAGTGAAAATGTGGCATGTATTCACAGTGGAGTTATAGTATTCAGATGGAACAAAATAAACTTTTTATATAGATAGACTTGGGAAATGTTATACAGGATGAGCTGACCCAGACCGAGACATAAAAGCAAACAAGGCATGTTCTTTCTGAATTCGTCCTGCATAGGTCTAAATATTTTGATGGATGTGAATATAACCTTGAGGAATCACAGAACATAGGCAAGTAAAAATGAAGTATATGGAGTTGGGGTGAGGCAGAATCTCCTCGAAAAAGGAAGATTCATTGGCCACATGTACTATGGGTCAAGAAATGGAAAAAACAACAGGATTCAGGATATTAAAAGCAGAGAATGGATAACACAAAGAAACAGAGAAAGACAAATTAAAGATCTCAAAAAAGCAAAAAAAACATATTTATTAGTAAAGTTATATTTCATATGTAATATAATGTGTGTGCACATATTATCATACGCTAAAATTATAAAACATTGAGTCTAGCACTATTTCCAGGAGCCATGTTTCATAATTTTATATGTTTACATGTGTATATACACTTATAATCAATTCTCATAGTATCAGAAGATGCTATACAAGCTGTCTTAGAAAGATAACAAATCTGTCGAAAACAGAAATGATCACAATGTATCTCCAGTGTTGCAATCAAGAAATATTTACTTTGGCCGGGCGGTGGTGGCTCACGCCTTTAATCCCAGCACTTGGGAGGCAGAGGCAGGTGGATTTCTGTGAGTTCGAGGCCAGCCTGGTCTACAAGAGCTAGTTCCAGGACAGGAACCAAAAGCTACAGAGAAACCCTGTCTCGAAAAATCAAAAAAAAATTAAATAAATAAATAAAAAAGAGAAATACTTACTTTGAGTAAGCCAACATTTGTTGTATTGTTCTTAAGACTCAATAGGAGAAAAATCATGTCCGATACTTTGAATCTAGCCAACTAAAGACTTATACCTGGAAATGTCCTGAACTTTGAAGAATAACATACTACTTTCACTTTCCCAAACCAGTATAATTTCTAACTAAATTCTATTACCCACATTCTATTCTCATATCCTTATATCAAAAGATAAATTCTGCTTTCACTTCTCCTAGTGAAGTTTCTCTTTGCAGCAGGTGGATACTATAATAGGAATTTCCAGCTGAGAAAATGGAGAGGACAATTGACTGCACTTTGTCCTACCACAGTGGATTCATCTACAATGCAATCATTAAGCCCCAGGCACAGGAAGCATAACTAAATAACTAAAACTGAAGATAAAAAGATGGTAAGAGGCAGAGTCTTTAGAAGTCTGCTTTGAGATCGCATCTTTTTATACATAAAAGGGAGGCTTTCTGCGTGAAATCTCTCAATAATGTTGTCTAAATAAAACATGTAAAATAACTATAGGCATGTCAACATGGATAGGAAAATCTCATGAAGTCCCACCCATAAATAAAGGAACTCCCTGACTGCTGAGAGTAGTATTCGTATTCAGCAAAGGCTACCTCACCCATAAATTATCCAATCCCAGGCTGTCAGTGTTAAAACACACATTTGACTAGTAGCAATTTTCTGTAGTTGAACAGTTGTGGGGTTTTGTGTTTATTTGCATCTACTGAGCAGAAAAGCTTCTCTGATAAGAGATGAGAGATGAGCTAATCTACAGGTATAAAGATATAAACTTAGCCTACAGTCTAGAAACACACTTTGTGCAGCTGTGTTCCTGGATGAGTGTAGCTTATCTCTTTTTAGGTTGAATGCAGGCCACCACAGAAAACTACAAAAGATTGTCCAGGGCCCTGACCCAATTGATACAATTTCATGGCCGCTCTTGTGTCTATTGATAGGAAACATCATAGAAAAGAGAGTGGAAAGATTGTAAGAACAGAATATCTAGAAATCTGTTGTGGTAAGGTTTTTCTAGGAATAGCTGCATAAACAAAACTGGAATGATGTCAATATTGATGGATCATTTACTGTGAAAGGGAGGAAATTTCACATAGTCTTACCTCTAGAAAAAGAACCAATCAATGCTGGAAACTAATAAATGCTGGGAAAAGTAGAATTAGCATCTCTCAAGAATGAGCCCTCTTATAAATTGTTCCATGGAAAATAAACATCTCTGAAACAACATACACACAGAAAACAACAACAACAAGAGTTTTACACACACACTCATAGATACATACATACACATGTATCATGTACATATGTAGCAATAATAATAAAAGAAGCTATGAACTTGCAGTGGGGTTCATAGGAGGGATTTAAGAGGGAATACCTGGGATCGGATAGAAGGGAAAAAGGATGGAGAAAAATGATATAATTGCATTATAATTAAAGCATATTTTAAAGAGAAAACAATTATATTCTCAGAACTGAGAGTGAATGCTAGTAGATTTATATTATAATATACTAAAATTAATATTTAATAATTCATTGTAAAATGTCAGTAGTATATGTATTTGCAAGTTATATTTATTAAAAACTTTTCATTATTTTCATTGTCAAAAATTAACTCAGCTGGAATTTAGGCTAACAATAATATTAGATTCTCTTCTAGGACTTATAACATATACAGTCAGGGAAGTTTTTGTGAGTTAACAGTACCAATCATGAATTAATGATAATGGCAAAACTGGACAAAATCAGAGAAAAATAGAGCAGTGCTCTTAGCTCTTAAAGGGGTCATTTACATCACACCCCATAACACAAACCATTGGTATTATTGAAGATGAGGAGGCAAGAAGAATGTATGTGGAGACGCAGTAAGCATTTGTGGCAAGACAGTATTTACTGGGTGTGGCAGGGCTATTGTAACCAGAAACTCACAGCAACTGTGACGGAATGAATCAGACTTTCACAAGATCCAGCCAGTTCAAAAGACCAGCATAAATGGGGAAAAGGATGACAAATCTGTCTCTAGCTGAGAAACAATTTGTAATTGGAGATTTCTGAGGAAAAAGAGTGAACTTTCTTCAGGGATTTAGCCCTTGAAAGATTTATGTTCACTAGACTGCCTTAAAGGCAAGCACTTACCAGCTGTACAAAGGAAACCCAGTGAATTTGAGAAAGAGAGAGAAAAATTAAAAGGGGTGTAAGAGAAGAATTCCATTGTAAAATATGTGGATAGAGTTGATCAAAAAACATTACACACACACACATATAAATTAACATATATATATATATATATATAGCCTCAAGTTACACAATAACTTCTATCAGGTAGATAAATGTCTAAAGCATAACCTGTTTTCAAAATAGAGTAAATATTCATGAAGGAAATAGGGTTTTGTTTCAAAATCTTCAGGGACAGTGAATACGCAATTTACCCATAAGAACCAATCAGAGTTCACTCAGTTCTTTAAGCCAATGAACTTAAGCATCATTACATCTGCTGTATTCATATGTCCTCAGTCAAGAATGACATAAAAATTTTTAAAAAATGACAAAAATTGATCTTATCTTAAAACATTTAGTTTGGACCCTAACTTATATTAACTATTACATATCATTGTCATCTAAGTATCAAAAAAAGCAAAATTGATTTTAATCCGTGAATTCTGGGATTTCCCACTCATCATTGGTGGCATGGCATTGCTTCACATTGCAGAGTCGTCAAAGTTCATGAAGTCAGGAGTTTTTAGTAGGGGCTTATTGCGTCATGTTTGATCAGGAAAAAAGAAACACAGGTCCAAACCAGACAATTTGGTATGACCCAAGTTCCACCCCATACAAACATGCCTCCACCATCTTGGCTCTATAGCCTACCCAAAGTATACCCAATATAGACAAAGACTTCAAATTATGGTTCCATGGGAGACATTTCAAATTCAAACCAAAACCAGAACAAAACAACAGAAAGCAAACAAAAAGAAATGGGAGCTCATTGATTTTCTAGGTAAGTAGGAAAAATAGCAGCCAAAAGAGAAATATGTTCTTCCAACATCCATGAAGGCTGTCAGTTTCACGCCATTATTTTGGTCAGTCAACAATGCATATGTCAGTATCATTGCAGCAGAGCTATCTCAACACACTCCAAGGCATTAGATCACTACAGGTTTCAATGAAGTAGAATCCTTTTGACTTTCTTCCAGATTTGTTTCACATCTTATTCACAGATTAAAAAATTAAAGTCTAGAACACATGCTATATTTTATTCTCTATATCTAATCAGCAAACTTTATCTATGTAATAGGCTACCATTGTGTTCAATGAATGAGCATGATCAGAATTCCTATTAACTTTATTATCATAAAGAACTTGGGATTTAAAATGATTTAAAACACTTCTAAGACAGAATAGTAGGTTATTCTGTTTGCCCTGCAAACATGAAGCAAACTGCTAACTTAGTTATTTCTCAGAGTACTAAAAAAAAATGCATTTTCTATATAAATAGCTTATGCCAGGTACCAGGGGATATGCTAATTGTTCTAGCAATGAAATCACATCTGGTCCAGTTGCTACAATTGGAGTCACCACCTGGTTAAGTTTATGATAATCCATTGTCATTATCTAAAAGCCATCTGTCTTCTCCACAGGCCAAACAGGGAATTTGAGTGGGAGTCGAAGGATCTCTAGCCCCATGGCTTCTGAGTCCTTGTTGATAGCATTAATCATTGCAAACCCTGTAGGAATTCAGCATTATTTTTGGCTTAGTGTTTTCTGGGAAGAAGCCATACTGATGGTTTTTACTTGACCCTTCTCACCTTATTAGCATTTATTCTATGGATGAGGGAAGCCATTTGGAGATTCTACCAGTCACCGACTCTATCTGTTTCAATTATAAATTCTTTATACTAGAGAAGCAATTAGAATAGGAAAGGGTGGGAAGAATAGGCCATGGGACAGACTGGAGTTAAACTACATTTATCAATTAAACACCATGGGTTCCGTGCTCCTTAGAGAACAAAGTAGCAATTTGGTTCTTTTATAATTAGTGTCTTTCATATCTATGGTCTGTTGCTGAAATGTCTGATTATTATTTTTTTTCTGGTGTAAAATCATAAGAGTAAAGAACTGCAGATCACTATCCAGAGATTTGAGAAAAACTAATAGTGTATATGTGTGTGTGTGTGTGTGTTTGTGTGTGTGTGTGTGTGTGTGTAATGTCCTTTCTCAAACGGTCCCAGCTATCCATCTCACTCGAGGGACTCTGAGACTCATGGGGCCCTAAATCTAGAAATTAATGAGGTTGGTGACTCTCTATGTTAAGCATTTCCTTCACTTCATGCACAAATTTCTTGGCTATGATGGTCAAATAAGGCATTAATAGCATTCTACTTTTGTGATGGTAGATTTGAATATGACCATCTGTCTTATTCCTAGGAGAAGAGTGCACACCCAGGTGATGCTTAATGTCTGTATTGTTCTTTTTATATGTAACCCTTATAGTGACAGTGCAAATCTTCTTTGGACTTTGAGAGTGTTATTCTGTCTTTCAAAGATTTGGTAACTTGAATTACCAAATCCAGTGGCAATTTAAATTTATAGTAGACAGAAAATTGATAACTTGGGTGTTGGATTTCCACCTCCAAATCAGTTTTCCATAATGATGGTGAAAGCCATTTCCTCTTTCTATCCATAGGTAGGTGAAGGGGAATTATAGTAACTTCCCTGAAAGTATTCTTTCCTTAAAACTTTGAATATCCTTTCTCCAATATATCAAGGCAGGTGATCATTTTGCACTCATTTTAATTGGGCAACATTTTGTTCCATGTTTTGTTCAATCAAATAAGCCAAAGGCCAGAATTCTTTCTAACTTTACAGGCTGCAGCATTAAAAGTAGAATTTCTGTTTAGTGTCCTAGTGCTAGTAGATTCATTTCCATTGACATTATTTTTTTTCATTTCATCATTAATCTACACTTATACTACCTTAGTTTTCCCACATGTGTTTTCCAGAGTTTAATCTATATAAATTAAGAAAAAATAAAATGCTTCTTTTGGTGTGTAGTGTGCCTTCTCATTAATAGCACATTGCTCCTCAACTTTAGGGAACCACTGGGTCCATCTCTACTAATAGAATTAGGAGCAAAGAAGCAGTGAGGTGGAAACTCAGCAGCCCTGCAAAGAAACCGCTTCAGGGAAGGCTATTACAGTTTCTTTAGGCAATGCAGGTTAATTTCTTCATGTGCAGTGCTGAAGGCAGTTCTACTGGGAACAAAAAAGCCTCACCAGACTTTAGGAACTCAATGTTCCAAATTTTACTGGATCTCTCCATTCATCCCCAAGCAAACATTCTGTATTCCATTTTTACCGAGGCAAAGTTCTTCTTTATAGGAAGAAACTGCCATGTTGAAAACTCAATTTAAGTTTTGCCATTAAGGATGAGAGTAGAGATGTGGTGGTTGGTTTCCTCTGGTTTTTGTTTTTCAGAAATCTTCTTTCTATATATACAGGGAATAAGGAGTACCTTTTTCAAATGAAAAAAAAAGTTGTAGGTCATAGATGTTTCTTGAGCTGGAAACTGATTTGCTCAGGGCATCCTTTCTCTCTCTGCTTTGCCATGTGACTTTGAATCAACCACTCTTATCATAATTATTAGTTTGAGTAATGGGCTTGGAGATATCATATAGATGGCTATGTAGCTTAGGAGTGTGCTGCGAATAATGTCACTTCACATTTCATGTGATGCAGAAAAAAATAGATGCTTAAATATACCAGTAGTAGAAAACCCTTTCCAGAAATTAAGATACAGTTCATAATCATACCCTAGGTTCTGTTTCTCTAGAGCCTTTTTGATAACAATAGCTGAAGAGTCGAGGTACTTCACACAATAAAAATGAATATGGACTGTAGGTGTGTGTGTGTGTGTGTGTGTGTGTGTGTGTGTATGAGAGAGAGAGAGAGAAGGAAGGAGGAAAGAAGAAAAGAAAGAAAGAAAAAACAAAGAAGGAAAGAAAGAAAGAAAGAAAGAAAAGAAAGAAAGAAAGGAAAGAAAGAAAGAAAGAAAGAAAGAAAGAAAGAAAGAAAGAAAGAAAGAAAGATAGGCTTCTGGAACCTTCTGTTCTTATGTAGGCACAATCACAATCAACTTGTTTCACTCCATGTTGCAACAGATTAGATATGACTCAGCCACATGAAGAAGGATAATTTTCTTCACTGAAAGTACATACATTTTAGTCGTAGGGTCATTAAAGCACAAAAGACACAGAAACATGTAAAGTAGCATCAGAGTACACATAGACAATTTTAGCAACCCAAATCAACACAAATATCATAAGAGTGATTAAACCATGGGAAATGACAATGTGGTTTGTTGATCTGTTACAAAAAAATGAAGATTTGCTACTCAGACATTTTAAAAGATGTTTGGAAAATGAGGTCTCCATTTTGGGATTCCTACTTTTATACCTAAAAGAATTTATAAACTAAGTGAAATATAGGCAGCAAAACAATTTTATTTATTTATCACCTGCTGGACATGATGAAGCACAATTTTAAATGTTCAGTGCTCAGTAAGCAGAGGCAGCCATATCTCAGTGGGTTCGAGTTCTATGAGGTCTACATAGAGAGCTCCAGCTACACAGTGAGAAACTACCTTGAAACAAATAAAAGTAAAGAAAAAAAGAACAGCAATTAAACTCTGTAAACATGAAGTAAAAAATAAACAAAAAGGAGATACTCCCCAGTGTAGGCTGGCCGTATACTTCAGCAGCTGCCTGGAAGAGGAAAGATGTAGCCCAGCAAGTTAACAATTTCCTTAAAGCTAACTCAGTATTGTATTTAGGCCAAATGGGGGACAAGCTGCCACCTGATGGGTATGGAAGCCGTATGAAAGCATGCTTTAGAAAGAAACAGACATAAGAACTGAGAACATTAGGAAAATGGGTAGAATAATAAAGCCACAGAATATAAGCCTTGTAAACTATTGCATTAGAGAGCAAGAGCTCTATGAAGGAAATGTATATCGTCTCATTGAGGGGTTAACCAGTCCTCCTGTCTCAATTGTGGATAAGAATGAGACTTATACACCTTCCTGAAGGGTCATCATAACTTTTAGAGGACATACTTTGGTTGAGACATTGACCAGTCCAAAATAATGTTAAGTTTTGACCCAGGCCCGGAGAGTTATAGTATTGAGGAAAAGGAAATAGCTTCCTCTACTCAGCCATTACTGTAACTGTGATAAAGTTGAACTTTTAAAACGTTTTAATGTGGAAAATGCAACTTCAACCTCAGGCTTTTCTTTTTCATCAGAAGCCAAATGAAACAGAAAGCAAGGGAATCTGGCTTCCTTGTCTCTCTGTGAATTTTTTAGGGTAATATGGTTAAACAGGAAAAGTACTAACATAGAGAAGCCCATCTGGAAACATCCTGGACTAATGGGCATGAATGTTCCCATGGGCTGTATACATTAATTACAAACTGATTGGATTATTAGCTCAGGCTTCTTAATAACTACGTATTTCATCTTGAATTACATCACAAGTCTTATCTGTGTTAGCCATGTACCTTTTATCAGTGAGGCATTTTCATCTTGCTTCCTCTATGTCTGGGTAACAACTGTAGACTGAGCCTTTCCTCTTCCCAGAATTCTCCTATTCTGGTCACCCCACCTATACTTACGACCTGGTTACTGGCCAAACAGTGCTTTGCTAAACCAATACAAATCACAATTCTTCATAAGGCACAAGACCATTGTCCAACTGTAATTATTCATCATGATGACAGAAACAATTTAAGAGAAAAGAAGTATATTTTTGGCTCCTGTTTCCAGGAAAACAAAGTCTATCAAAATTTGAGCATCATCTGCTATGATAGGAGTTAAAGCAGCTTGAGTGTATGGTAGAAACTATTCATATCCTAGATAAGTAGAGAATCAACAAAGGAGGCGGGAATGGTCATCTGTAAGAGTGGGGTGAAGGTGGGAACAAAAGCTTTTAAAGGCCTTTTAACAATGATCCACTTCTGTCAAATGCATGTTATATCCTTAGGTCTTCAAAAGCCACAAAATAACAATCCAAACTGAGGAATAACATTTGAAGGCATAAGCTTGAATGCAGTAATCCAGAAGAAAGTTATAGTCACTACCAATAAAATTATATTCATGAATCCCCCAGAGTTGGGATTATAAGTTTGTGACACTATGCCTGAATAATTATTGTAGTTTTTAAATTAATGTATAGGATTTAAATGTTCTTTTAGTAAATACTGGTATATAAAACACACAGGAAGACATACACCT
Source organism: Microtus ochrogaster (assembly GCF_000317375.1). Taxonomy (NCBI): domain Eukaryota; kingdom Metazoa; phylum Chordata; class Mammalia; order Rodentia; family Cricetidae; genus Microtus; species Microtus ochrogaster. The sequence goes on from NC_022021.1 coordinate 38,333,261, forward strand.
GTACAAAATCAAGACATACACATGTATGTGGCAAAAGCTCACTAGAATTATTGTAATTGTTTAATTTGGATTATTACTTAGGAATAAAAACAGAAGAATATTGCTTATTATAATATAAATAACTTCACTGAAAAAATAATGTCTTCTTCTTTTACATTTTTCTTTAAATGAAAAGTTAATAATAGAATCTTTTTAGCCTACCTATGTAACTGTAACTTGAGTTCAAAGGCAATAAAATTATATCAGAAATTATATTCACATATTTACAATCCATTTTTAGGCCTTATTATTGTTTGCTTGCCTTCTTACTTTTTCACTGTTCCATGCTGTAGTTTTTGATGGGCCCTCAATATGGCTTATATTCTTCAATTGACTCCTAATGAATGAGCTCTTACTATGAGAATGAGTCCTGTACATCAAAGACTCAAGGTTTATAATTCCAACCCAATCTTCACAGAAGTGTGTCTCAATCTCTTTGTAAAATGCACCACTGGCATTCAAATATAACAACTAGAGAGAAATGGAAAGCTCACATTGAAATTTAAAATTCACAGAAAGGGACACTTTGAATTTGTTTGATTATTTCAAAGCTCTTGTTTCTACTTGACTCCTACCTCACCTACATTTCTAAGAAGCTTTGTAATCTATTAGGGTATTTATTTATTTATTTATTTATTTATTTATTTATTTATTTAAGATTTTTG